>NC_041387.1:288750397-288825463 GCF_002162155.2 Triticum dicoccoides | reverse complement strand
AATCCTATGAAGGAGATGAGGGCTTGATGATCTAGATAGATCCTTCCCTCAAGGGGGTCTTCATCCACTAGGGATCTTCTCCAATGGAGGCCTTGAACTCCAATGGAGTGTCTTTCTCTCAAGAGGAGTCCCACAAGGGGAGGTACATGAGCTAAGCTCTAGTGTTTAGATCTAATCTTAGCTTAGTCTAAATGGAGGAGGAAGGGGAGTATATATAGGTCCAAGGGATGAAGGGGTAAATAGGGACGAGATGGGGATACAAGGGTCAAGCCCAACAGCCACACACAGGGGGCCCCGTGTGCACGGGGTAAGTGGAGCCCGTGCGCACGGGGTATCTAGAGACCCGACGCATGAGCCCGTGCGCACGGGGTTCGGGAGGCTCGTGGACACGGGGGTCCCGTGGGCACGGTACATGCCCGTGCGCATGGGGTCTTCAGGACCGCCAGCCTGGGAGGCCCGTGGGCACGGGGTCGGAGGGGCCCGTGCGCATGGGGTCGCCTAGGAGCTGCTGCCTTCTTCTTGGCGCTTCCTTCTCCAGTTCCAGGCTTCCGTCTTGGATGGTGTAGTTGTTCTCTTGCGCTTGGATTCCTCCATGATGAATGTGTAGCTCCGCTCACACCTAAGTATGCACACGAGAGAGGGGTCAAGTAGTATACCATCCTCGAAGGGTACAAGTGAACACGTGTAAAGGAGATGATTCACCTTTATATGCATGAAGTAGATGTGGCACGTGTCACTTGCCAAATGGACTCTTGACATGGTGATGTCCATAGGATGCTCCGCATCGTCCCCTCCCCCATGGGAAAGATCCGACCTTGGATCGAAATCCAAATCACCATGGGAAAGAGATGATGGCGTCGTGTAGAAGTGGACGATCACCAAGCATTCGTCATCTTGTAGTTCCAAATGGGCACTCTCCAATGTCGCACCGTCTTGTAATTCCTTCAAAAGGAGCAAAGATAACAAGCACTTGGAAAAACAAATGTGGTTATCGTAAGAGCAAAACCAAGCATTCAAGAGGTTCACCCAACAAGTGTTGTCATCAAGCATAGCATATGGTTTGACAAAGAAGTGTGTCATGGCATTTGAGCATATAAATTGAGCACAATCAAGTACATCATGGGAACAAGCATGCAAATGGGAGGTCAAGATGCAAATATATGTGATAAGTGAACAAGCATCTACCTCAAGGCCATAGCAAGCATGCATAAAGTGCTCAATGAATGGTCTATGGTAGGCATAAGAGTCATTCACAACACAAAATATAGTGAAATGTCGAAACACATGGGGCAAGTGCAAGACAATCCAAGCATAACGTGCATAGGGTGTAGTGAAGATATCGTGGCACTCAACACAATGGAAAGAGCAATTGTTCAACATGTGTGAGGCAATCAAGTCAAGCATGTGATAAGCAAAGGGACATGGCATATGTGAAGAACTAGATGCAACACACAAGGCATATATGTCATGGGGCATGGCAATGTGGTAATGAGAAGTCGAAGCAAGATCGCTAGCATGTGTGCAAAGTGTCATGGAGCAAGCAACACATGAAGTATGATCCACAATATGCATGCTCATGGTTTGGGTGTTCTCGACATAGAAGGATATCACCTCGAAAGCATGGCCTTGTGCGTTCTTCACAATGTCGAAGTGGTAGGAAATGTGGTGTAGAAGCGAGTCATGGTCGAATGTCTGAGGCTCACTCTCAAGAGCTCGAATGGTCAACTCACGTGAAGTGGAAGTCGACACGAAGTCCAAGTATCCTACACATGCACACACCAAAACAAAGAGCGCATGCGCATGGTAGATAAACACATCATCCCTCATGATGGTTCTCTTCTCTTGCACATAACCATTAGAAGCACAAGTGCATGAATAATATGATGCAACAATGGCTATATTCATGGCACTAGGTATATGGTGCAAAGGGGTAAGACAAGCATGCTTCGCAAGAATTATGTCAAAATCTCCAAATATATGCGAGAATGCTATGGGGGCAATCTTGTGAGCAAGACGAGAATCATTGTTGCACTCAATACATGGCAAATCAACTAGCATGAGAGAGGCAACACATGGAGATATATGACAAGAAGCAATATGAATCATGTGCAAAGCATATACATGGTTGTCATCAACCGCATGAAATGAGCAAGTATGAGTCATTGGTGATGCAACATAAGCAAGCATATCAATCAAGTCGTGCAAACTAGTGGAGCGAAGATGCAACACACTAGAGTAAATCATGGCAATCATGTCATGTGAGTAAATAGTGGATATAGGCAATTCACATGACATATCGCAAGCACGAACACAAAGCAAGATCATAGTATCATCATAGGAATGGGTCATAGATGGAACATGGCAATAACAAGCAATATCTCCACCAAGCTTGCAAATACACATACAAGTACTAGAATCAATCATCATGTGTGATGCAAAGCATGGGTCACAAATGCATGACAAAGGCATAGGAATGAGCATATCATGCAAAGTGAGCATGGCAATATGGGCATAAAGGAAGAAGTGATATATAACCCATAACCATGTGAGGGCCATGTAGAAGAGATGCGGAAAGTCTTTGCGTGAAGGGAGTTGTGGGAAAGACAATCCATGTGATCCCAAGTCATCATTGCTCTCTAGATCTTGTTTTGTCAACTCATGGGATTGTGAGGTTGACAAGTATTCATGGGTACCTACACAAAAGAGACACAAACGAAAGAAATTGTGTGTGTGGTGAATGTACACATCATCCATCATGATGTGTATGTGCACGTGTGATGAGGACATGACTACCTTGGATATGACCAAAAATATTGCATATATGCATATTTGTCAGGTGATTTCTAGTGCAAACTATTCAATAATCTATTTGTGTTATCCAGAACAAAAATACTTCACACACTTTTGTGTTTTGTCTAATTGCAGGTGTATGGGACATTTGTACAATCCACATATGAAGATAAGGAAGAAAGAGATGTTTATTTGCTGTCCAAAAAGTTCTCTCACGTCACTTTTGGCCCAAGAGAAGATAGAGTCCAAGTCTCTCACGTTCTGGATTCAGATTCGGACTGCACAGACATACCTGACTCAAAACGCACACAAGTTTTTCATACGGACTCCGAATTGGGTGATTCTTTTTTTGTTGGAAACTAGATTTCGTGCACTTTCCAACCCAATTGGAATCACCTTCAAATTCGTCCGGAGCATTGAGTTGTGGATGAAACAATCTGATGCTGCAGCAGAATCCGAGTCAAACTACAAGTCCAAAGGTGTTACATCACCTCCACTTGGGCCCATTGGCCTTGTACGACCTAGATTTAGTTTTAGGCTGCCTTGGGACGTCCTCCCACCTCCTTGGCCGCCACCCCTTGCTCCTATATAAGTAGATCCATCTAGTAGCTTTTCCTTGGGTTTTGTTTAGATTAAAAGTTCGCCATAGCTGCAACTTCGCGTACTTCGTTTGTGTTCAACAACCAGACAAAGGCGTCACAGAACCCCACCTTGATCAATAAAGCTTTCATCTTATATTCGCAATATCTAGATTGCAATCTTAGTTTCTTGCTTGTTCTTCGTTTGCTCGCAGGAAACAGACCCTCGTGGTCAGGTTGATCGTGCTCCGGCGTGGTCAATAACCTCTCGGAGTTGGTTTAGCGATTGCTAAGGCGCGACGTCCTCGCACGTTCGTAGTCGGATCGTCAAAGTCGACTTCCACCAAAGCGAAATCCACCATCTCATCGAAAGACGGGACACCTTTGCCTCTATCATGTACAATCCACATATGAAGATAAGGAAGAAAGAGATGTTTATTTGCTGTCCAAAAAGTTCTCTCACGTCACTTTTGGCCCAAGAGAAGATAGAGTCCAAGTCTCTCACGTTCTGGATTCAGATTCGGACTGCACAGACACACCTGACTCAAAACGCACACAAGTTTTTCATACGGACTCCGAATTGGGTGATTCTTTTTTTGTTGGAAACTAGATTTCGTGCACTTTCCAACCCAATTGGAATCACCTTCAAATTCGTCCGGAGCGTTGAGTTGTGGACGAAACAATCTGATGCTGCAGCAGAATCCGAGTCAAACTACAAGTCCAAAGGTGTTACATCACCTCCACTTGGGCCCATTGGCCTTGTACGACCTAGATTTAGTTTTAGGCTGCCTTGGGACGTCCTCCCACCTCCTTGGCCGCCACCCCTTGCTCCTATATAAGTAGATCCATCTAGTAGCTTTTCCTTGGGATTTGTTTAGTTAAAAGTTAGCCATTGCAACTTCGTGTACTTCGTTTGTGTCCAACGACCAGACCAAGACCGCTTCCGGATCCCCACCATTATCAATACCTCATATATATTTGCAATATTCAGATTGCTTTATCATATTCTTGCTCATTCTTCGATTGCTTGCAGGAATAGACCTTCGTGGTCAGGCTGACCGTGCTTCCGGCATCGTCAGTAACCTCAGGAGATTGGTTTAGCGATTGCTAAGGCGCAACGTCGTGCACGTTTGTAGTCGGATCGTCAAAGTCGTCTCCACAAAATCGATAGTTATCATCTCATCGAAAGATCGGGACACCCTCGCCTCTATCAAGTGGTATCAGTTTTCAGGTTGCTCGGTGAGAATTTCCAGTTTTCCTAGATTAGTATTGCATTTGCTTGAAGGTGTCGTATGAATGGGTTGGGACCGTTCAATTTTTTTGGGACTGAACCATTCAATTCGTGTGTTTGGCTGAATATAAGTGGTGAGCTAATTATTTAGGACGGGACCACCAGTCATGCTCACATAGTCATGCATGCAAAGGGTGGCCATTTGATTCGACCGATTTGGTTGGGTGGAACGGTTCAGCATCTTCATGGCATATTCTCTTTTTTTGGTTCGAACCATTCATGTGCTTTATAACCAAACATGTCTATTTTCTGAACGATCCCAACCCATTCATGACCGCCCTTGCAACCAAACGCACCCTAGATTTATTTTCTTACCTATTGTCCAAGAAAAAGCCACAAAAAAGAGTTAGATCTATTCATCCTTGGTCCAAGCCAGTCTGAGCCTTTACAATTTTCTTTTCATTGCTTGCATAGTTGAATTATCGGTTGCATCGTCGTGTCGAGTTGCTGGTCTTAGTGTCTAGTTCGTTTAGAGTTTCGAGTTCTGTTCACATTAGTCACGCCACCGCTGCATCATTATCTCTTCCGCTGTCCACCACCCATCCATCAATTTCCACCACGTGCTACCCATCATTCATTGTCATAATAATAGTTGAGATCGTTCACATCTTCACTTGATCCAATCTGCATCTTATCTAGTTTGTTTTGGAAAGAGGGAGAAAAAAAGAGAGAAAAAAACGAGAGAAAGAAAAGGAGAAAAAAAAAGTCAGAGAAAAAAAAGGAGAGAAAGAAAAAAAGTGTGAGGAAAAAAAGAGAGAAGAAAAAAAAACAAAAAAATCGGCACAAACTTTTTCAGAGGAAAGTTGAAGACAAAGTTGTTGATATATCCTGCTTGGCTATTGTTTCACCTCATTATCTTTACTGCCGTTGTGATCTTCACTTATATCTTGCTGTCCAGAGCTACTTAGTGTCCTTCATTGATGCTAGTTGTGCTACGACGTGACCTCATTAGTGTTCTAGGCTCGCGTCTCTAGTTCGGTCTAGCCTAGGACCAGCACAGTACCGTCGTTGAGCGTTTATTCAACATTGCATCTTTGAATTGATTATTGCTAATCTTTTGCTACCATATATAGCCAACCTAGCTCCACATATTTCTACACCGTGTATACGTACGCTCCCCTGGCAATCGCTTCACTCAATATTCGGAGTTACTTGACACCGCTGGTTGTCGATCACCGCCTGCTGCATGGTAAGAACTTGTAAGACATTGATATTTGCTTTACTGTGAGCGTTTTACCACCACATCCTAGTAGTTATAGGAATATTATTTTTGGATTTGTTTCTTGTTCTACTAATCATGACAGGATCCAGAGTCAATTCATGGGCTTTGTCGATCGCAGGAGACATGCCACCACCTATGCAAATACCACAACCGTCACGAGAGGTGCACAAACATCCAAATGCACATGATCAGGTTAATGTATCTATACCACCATTTAATGGCCGTTTTAGACCTGCTTTATATATTGAATGGGAGTTTGATAGAGGCGAGGGTCCCGATCTTTCGATGAGATGATAACTATCGATTTGGTGGAGACGACTTTGAGGATCCGACTACAAACGTGCACGACGTTGCGCCTTAGCAATCGCTAAACCAACTCCGAGAGGTTATTGACCACGCTAGAGCACGATCAACCTGACCACGAAGGTCTATTCCTGCAAGCAATCGAAGAACAAGCAAGAATATGATAAAGCAATCTGAATATTGCGAATATATATGAAGTATTGATAATGGTGGGGATCCGTAAGCGGTCTTGGACTGGTCGTTGGACACAAACGAAGTACACGAAGTTGCGTTGGCTAACTTTTAACTAAACAAATCCCCAGGAAAAGCTACTAGATGGATCTACTTATATAGGAGCAAGGGGTGGCGGCCAAGGAGGTGGGAGGAAGTCCCAAGGCAGCCTAAAACTAAATCTAGGCCGTACAAGGCCAATGGGCCCAAGTGGAGGTGATGTAACACCTTTGGACTTGTAGTTTGACTCGGATTCTGCTGCAGCATCAGATTGTTTCGTCCACAACTCAACGCTCCGGACGAATTTGAAGGTGATTCCAATTGGGTTGGAAAGTGCACGAAATCTAGTTTTCAACAAAAAAAGAATCACCCAATTCGGAGTCCGTATGAAAAACTTGTGTGCGTTTTGAGTCAGGTGTGTTTGTGCAGTCCGAATCTGAATCCAGAACGTGAGAGACTTGAACTCTATCTTCTCTTGGGCCAAAAGTGACGTGAGAGAACTTTTTGGACAGCAAATAAACATCTCTTTCTTTCTTATCTTCATATGTGGATTGTACAAATGTCCCATACGCCTGCAATTAGACAAAACACAAAAGTGTGTGAAGTATTTTTGTTCTGGATAACATAAATAGATTATTGAATAGTTTGCACTAGAAATCACCTGACAAATATGCATATATGCAATATTTTTGGTCATATCCAAGGTAGTCATGTCCTCATCATCCTCCCCTTCTTGAAAATAAAGCCGTCCTCGGCGTTGCTTAATCTGAAATGTGGCTAACAAAAGAGACAAGGTGTACATGTTGTATATGTATATGTCATCCATTTTTACTTCCCTTGATTTTTGCATATATGACACATGAATAGATGAGTAACTTGCATAGTTCATAAAATCTAAAGCCAAAAAATTAGCACAAGAAGTAGAAGGCATGAAAATATTGCAACTCAGTTTGCACATATAAGTGAAACTCTTATTCATTTCAAAAGATTGACAATGTTCATCATTAAACCATCCCAACATTGGTGAATAAACCTTACTTGCATCAAATTTACATACTACAACATGCTTAAATAAGCAAACATGCAATAAGTCATTCAACACAGAATCATCACCAAGATTAGACGTCATATCAAAATGATTAAACATTGGTTCTTTTGCATCAATAGTTAATTCAATGGGTGCACTCAAAATTGTTGGTATTTCAGTTGTTTGATCACATGGCAAAGTCAAATTATCAACGTAGTCCTCTAAAATAGGTGGTGTGATCAAAGTAGTGGGTAGCTCATCAGATGGTGCATTCAAATTGACAAGGCATTCATCATTCTCATGTAGAGATGGAAGATCAGTACCTTTGTCATTACCTCTTATGATCAACTCAGATGATGTAGCCACTCTCGGGGGCGATGTGTCACATGGTGGAGGTGATGTAGTCCTGACAACAACGGATGTGGTTATCATAGTATGCCTAGTAGTTGAAGGAACAATCATATCAACTCTTGGAATGTGCACCGTGCGCTTGTTCTCCTCGTGGCCAACACGTCGTTTTATTTCCTGTTCAGCTTTGCAAGCAAGATGAAACAAATGGTCCATAGGATAACACTCTTCATGAATTAGTATCTCTTGAATATCACGGTTTAATCCTCCCCAAAATCTATCCATAAAATCATCTTCACTTTCTTCTAAAGAGGAATGCAACAAGGTAGTTTGTAAATCATCATAATATTTTGTTACAGTTTCACTACCTTGTTTTAAGTGTTGCAACTTCTTAATCATGTCACGAGTATAATAAGCAGGGACGAAAGTATGTCGCATGGCAAGTTTTAAATCATCCCAAGTAGTAGGTATATAATCAGGGTGTAACCGACAATATTCACTCCACCAAACCAAAGCATAACCAGTGAAAGAACCAACCGCAACCTTAACCTTTTTATGTTCATTGAAATTATGGGAAGCAAATATATTTTTTATGTCGAACTCCCATTCAATATATAAAGCAGGTTTTAAACGGCCATTAAATGGTGGTATAGATACATTAACCTGATCATGTGCATTTGGATGTTTGTGCACCTCTCGTGACGGTTGTGGTATTTGCAAAGGTGGTGGCACGTCTCCCGCGATCGACAAAGCCCATGAATTGACTCTGGATCCTGTCATGATTAGTAGAACAAGAAACAAAACCCAAAAATAATGTTCCTATAACTACTAGGATGTGGTGGTAAAACGCTCACAGTAAAGCAAATATCAATGTCTTACAAGTTCTTACCATGCAGCAGGCGGTGATCGGCAACCAGCGGTGTCAAGTAACTCCGAATATTGAGTAAAGCGATTGCCAGGGGAGCGTACGTATACACGGTGTAAAAATATGTGGAGCTGGGTTGGCTATATATGGTAGCAAAAGATTAGCAATAATCAATTCAAAGATGCAATGTTGAATAAACGCTCAACGACGGTACTGTGCTGGTCCTAGGCTAGACCGGACTAGAGACGCGAGCCTAGAACACTAATAAGGTCACGGCGTAGCACAACTAGCATCAATGAAGGATACTAAGTAGCTCTTGACAGCAAGATATAAGTGAAGATCACAACGGCAGTGAAGATAAAGATGAAAAACAACTGCCAAGCAGGATATACAACAACTCTCTCTCCAACTTTCCTCTTGAAAAGTTTGAGACAATTTTTTGATAAATTCTTTCAAAGAATGCTACTAACTCAAGCTTTCCAATGCAAAAAGAATCACTCAATTCCGAGTTGATATGAGGAGTCAAAGAATTCTAAAACTGGCCTGAAAAATTGGAACAAGCTGTGTTCATGAACTTCGGAGGGCAAAAAGACCTATTTAGAAGCCGATTTTGAGGTGTCAAATATTGAACTAGCTTCTGCAACTATTTAGATGCGGCTCGTCGCTAGCTTCAATTTGAGTACTCACGGAGCTAAAACGGACTTCGTATGAGGAAGATACACCTGTTTTACTGAACAGTGCGCAAAACAGATTCCAATCCGAATTCAGGTACGAGATTGATTCTAGATAGATCCAATTTTTTTTCTTCTCTCTTTTTTTTCTCACGCTTTTTTTTTCTTTTTCTTCTCTCTCTTTTTCTTTTTTTTCCTTTTTTCTCTTTTTTTCTCTATCTTCTTTTTTTTTCCAAGACAAACTAGATAAGATGCAGATTGGATCAGTCGAAGATGTGAGTGACCTCAACTATGATTATGACAATGAACAGTGCGTAGCACGTGGTGGAAATTAATAGATGAGATGGTGGACGGCGGAAGGGATAATGATGCAGCGGTGGCGTGACTAATGTGAACAGAACTCGAAACTCTAAAGGAACTAGGCACTAAGACCAGCAACTGACACGACGATGCAACCGATAATTCAACTATGCAAGCAATGAATAGAAAATTGCAAAGGCTCAGACTGGCTTGGATAAAGGATGAACAGATCTAACTTTTTTTTGTGGCTTTTTCATGGACTGTAGGTATGAATGACAGATGCGATCTAAACTATGAAAAACTGTAAAATCTCACCGAGCAACCTGAAAACTGATACCACTTGATAGAGGCGGGGTGTCCCGATCTTTCGATGAGATGATAACTAACGATTTGGTGGAGACGACTTTGACGATCCGACTACAAACGTGCACGACGTTGCGCCTTAGCAATCGCTAAACCAACTCCAAGAGGTTATTGACCACGCCGGAGCACAATCAACCTGACCACGAAGGTCTATTCCTGCAAGCAATCGAAGAACAAGTAAGAATATGATAAAAGCAATCTGAATATTGCGAGTATATATGAAGTATTGATAAAGGTGGGGATCCGTAAGCGGTCTTGGTCTGGTCGTTGGACACAAACGAAGTACACGAAGTTGCAATGGCTAACTTTTAACTAAACAAATCCCAAGAAAAAGCTACTAGATGGATCTACTTATATAGGAGCAAGGGGTGGCGGCCAAGGAGGTCGGAGGACGTCCCAAGGCAGCCTAAAACTAAATCTAGGTCGTACAAGGCCAATGGGCCCAAGTGGAGGTGATGTAACACCTTTGGACTTGTAGTTTGACTCGGATTCTGCTGCAGCATCAGATTGTTTCGTCCACAACTCAATGCTCCGGACGAATTTGAAGGTGATTCCAATTGGGTTGGAAAGTGCACGAAATCTAGTTTCCAAGAAAAAAAGAATCACCCAATTCGGAGTCCGTATGAAAAACTTGTGTGCGTTTTGAGTCAGGTGTGTCTGTGCAGTCCGAATCTGAATCCAGAACGTGAGAGACTTGGACTCTATCTTCTCTTGGGCCAAAAGTGACGTGAGAGAACTTTTTGGACAGCAAATAAAGATCTCTTTCTTCCTTATCTTCATATGTGGATTGTACAAATGTCCCATACACCTGCAATTAGACAAAACACAAAAGTGTGTGAAGTATTTTTGTTCTGGATAACATAAATAGATTATTGAATAGTTTGCACTAGAAATCACCTGACAAATATGCATATATGCAATATTTTTGGTCATATCCAAGGTAGTCATGTCCTCATCATCCTCCCCTTCTTGAAAATAAAGCCGTCCTCGGCGTTGCTTAATATGAAATGTGGCTAACAAAAGAGACAAGGTGTACATGTTGTATATGTATATGTCATCCATTTTTACTTCCCTTGATTTTTGCATATATGACACATGAATAGATGAGTAACTTGCATAGTTCATAAAATCTAAAGCCAAAAAATTAGCACGAGAAGTAGAAGGCATGAAAATATTGCAACTCAGTTTGCACATATAAGTGAAGCTCTTATTCATTTCAAAAGATTGACAATGTTCATCATTAAACCATCCCAACATTGGTGAATAAACCTTACTTGCATCAAATTTACATGCTACAACATGCTTAAATAAGCAAACATGCAATAAGTCATTCAACACAGAATCATCACCAAGATTAGAGGTCATATCAAAATGATTAAACATTGGTTCTTTTGCATCAATAGTTAATTCAATGGGTGCACTCAAAATTGTTGGTATTTCAGTTGTTTGATCACATGGCAAAGTCAAATTATCAACGTAGTCCTCTAAAATAGGTGGTGTGATCAAAGTAGTGGGTAGCTCATCAGATGGTGCATTCAAATTGACAAGGCATTCATCATTCTCATGTAGAGATGGAAGATCAGTACCTTTGTCGTTACCTCTTATGATCAACTCAGATGATGTAGCCACTCTCGGGGGCGATGTGTCACATGGTGGAGGTGATGTAGTCCTGACAACAACGGATGTGGTTGTCATAGTATGCCTAGTAGTTGAAGGAACAATCATATCAACTCTTGGAATGTGCACCGTGCGTTTGTTCTCCTCGTGGCCAACACGTCGTTTTATTTCCTGTTCAGCTTTGCAAGCAAGATGAAACAAATGGTCCATAGGATAACACTCTTCATGAATTAGTATCTCTTGAATATCACGGTTTAATCCTCCCCAAAATCTATCCATAAAATCATCTTCACTTTCTTCTAAAGAGGAATGCAACAAGGTAGTTTGT
Organism: Triticum dicoccoides; assembly: GCF_002162155.2. NCBI lineage: Eukaryota > Viridiplantae > Streptophyta > Magnoliopsida > Poales > Poaceae > Triticum > Triticum dicoccoides. Next base: position 288,813,550 of record NC_041387.1, on the reverse strand, counting down.
AAATCATCATAATATTTTGTTACAGTTTCACTACCTTGTTTTAGGTGTTGCAACTTCTTAATCATGTCACGAGTATAATAAGCAGGGACGAAAGTATGTCGCATGGCAAGTTTCAAATCATCCCAAGTAGTAGGTATATAATCAGGGTGTAACCGACAATATTCACTCCACCAAACCAAAGCATAACCAGTGAAAGAACCAACCGCAACCTTAACCTTTTTATTATCATTGAAATTATGGGAAGCAAATATATTTTTTATGTCGAACTCCCATTCAATATATAAAGCAGGTTTAAAACGGCCATTAAATGGTGGTATAGATACATTAACCTGATCATGTGCATTTGGATGTTTGTGCACCTCTCGTGACGGTTGTGGTATTTGCAAAGGTGGTGGCACGTCTCCCGCGATCGACAAAGCCCATGAATTGACTCTGGATCCTGTCATGATAAGTAGAACAAGAAACAAAACCCAAAAATAATGTTCCTATAACTACTAGGATGTGGTGGTAAAACGCTCACAGTAAAGCAAATATCAATGTCTTACAAGTTCTTACCATGCAGCAGGCGGTGATCGGCAACCAGCGGTGTCAAGTAACTCCGAATATTGAGTAAAGCGATTGCCAGGGGAGCGTACGTATACACGGTGTAGAAATATGTGGAGCTGGGTTGGCTATATATGGTAGCAAAAGATTAGCAATAATCAATTCAGAGATGCAATGTTGAATAAACGCTCAACGACGGTACTGTGCTGGTCCTAGGCTAGACCGGACTAGAGACGCGAGCCTAGAACACTAATGAGGTCACGGCGTAGCACAACTAGCATCAATGAAGGATACTAAGTAGCTCTTGACAGCAAGATATAAGTGAAGATCACAACGGCAGTGAAGATAATGATGAAAAACAACTGCCAAGCAGGATATACAACAACTCTCTCTCCAACTTTCCTCTTGAAAAGTTTGAGACAATTTTCTGATAAATTCTTTCAAAGAATGCTAATAACTCAAGCTTTCCAATGCAAAAAGAATCACTCAATTCCGAGTTGATATGAGGAGTCAAAGAATTCTAAAACTGGCCTGAAAAATTGGAACAAGTTGTGTTCACGAACTTCGGAGGGCAAAAAGACCTATTTAGAAGCCGATTTTGAGGTGTCAAATATTGAACTAGCTTCCGCAACTATTTAGATGCGGCTCGTCGCTATCTTCAATTTGAGTACTCACGAAGCCAAAACTGACTTCGTATGAGGAAGATACACCTGTTTTACTGAACAGTGCGCAAAACAGATTCCAATCCGAATTCAGGTACGAGATTGATTCTAGATAGATCCGATTTTTTTTTCTCTCTTTTGTTTTCTCACGCTTTTTTTTTCTTTTTCTTCTCTCTTTTTCTTTTTTTTCCTCTCTTTTTTTCCTCTATCTTTTTTTTTCTCCCTCTTTCCAAGACAAACTAGATAAGATGCAGATTGGATCAGGCGAAGATGTGAATGACCTCAACTATGATTATGACAATGAACAGTGCGTAGCACGTGGTGGAAATTAATGGATGGAATGGTGGACAGCGAAAGGGATAATGATGCAGCTGCGGCGTGAATAATGTGAACAGAACTCGAAACTCTAAAGGAACTAGACACTAAGACCAGCAACTGACACGATGATGCAACCGATAATTCAACTATGCAAGCAATGAATAGAAAATTGTAAAGGCTCAGACTGGCTTGGATAAAGGATGAACAGATCTAGCTTTTTTTTGTGTGGCTTTTTCTTGGACAATAGGTAAGAAAATAAATCTAATCTAGGAAAACTAGAAATTCTCACCGAGCAACCTGAAAACTGATACCACTTGATAGAGGCGAGGGTCCCGATCTTTCGATGAGATGATAACTATCGATTTGGTGGAGACGACTTTGACGATCCGACTACAAACGTGCACGACGTTGCGCCTTAGCAATCGCTAAACCAACTCCGAGAGGTTATTGACCACGCTGGAGCACGATCAACCTGACCACGAAGGTCTATTCCTGCAAGCAATCGAAGAACGAGCAAGAATATGATAAAGCAATCTGAATATTGCGAATATATATGAAGTATTGATAATGGTGGGGATCCGTAAGCGGTCTTGGACTGGTCGTTGGACACAAACGAAATACACGAAGTTGCGTTGGCTAACTTTTAACTAAACAAATCCCCAGGAAAAGCTACTAGATGGATCTACTTATATAGGAGCAAGGGGTGGCGGCCAAGGAGGTGGGAGGACGTCCCAAGGCAGCCTAAAACTAAATCTAGGCCGTACAAGGCCAATGGGCCCAAGTGGAGGTGATGTAACACCTTTGGACTTGTAGTTTGACTCGGATTCTGCTGCAGCATCAGATTGTTTCGTCCACAACTCAACGCTCCGGACGAATTTGAAGGTGATTCCAATTGGGTTGGAAAGTGCACGAAATCTAGTTTCCAACAAAAAAAGAATCACCCAATTCGGAGTCCGTATGAAAAACTTGTGTGCGTTTTGAGTCAGGTGTGTTTGTGCAGTCCGAATCTGAATCCAGAACGTGAGAGACTTGGACTCTATCTTCTCTTGGGCCAAAAGTGACGTGAGAGAACTTTTTGGACAGCAAATAAACATCTCTTTCTTTCTTATCTTCATATGTGGATTGTACAAATGTCCCATACGCCTGCAATTAGACAAAACACAAAAGTGTGTGAAGTATTTTTGTTCTGGATAACATAAATAGATTATTGAATAGTTTGCACTATAAATCACCTGACAAATATGCATATATGCAATATTTTTGGTCATATCCAAGGTAGTCATGTCCTCATCACAGTTCGACATAAAAAATATATTTGCTTCCCATAATTTCGATGAACATAAAAAGGTTCAGGTTGCGGTTGGTTCTTTCACTGGTTATGCTTTGGTTTGGTGGAGTGAATATTGTCGGTTACACCCTGATTATATACCTACTACTTGGGATGATTTGAAACTTGCCATGCGACATACTTTCGTCCCTGCTTATTATACTCGTGATATGATTAAGAAGTTGCAACACTTAAAACAAGGTAGTGAAACTGTAACAAAATATTATGATGATTTACAAATTGTTGCATTCCTCTTTAGAAAAAAGTGAAGATGATTTTATGGATAGATTTTGGGGAGGATTAAACCGTGATATTCAAGATATACTAATTCATGAAGAGTGTTATCCTATGGACCATTTGTTTCATCTCGCTTGCAAAGCTGAACAGGAAATAAAACGACGTGTTGGCCACGAGGAGAACAAGCGCACGGTGCACATTCCAAGAGTTGATATGATTGTTCCTTCAACTACTAGGCATACTATGACAACCACATCCGTTGTTGTCAGGACTACATCACCTCCACCATGTGACACATCGCCCCCGAGAGTGGCTACATCATCTGAGTTGATCATAAGAGGTAATGACAAAGGTACTGATCTTCCATCTCTACATGAGAATGATGAATGCCTTGTCAATTTGAATGCACCATCTGATGAGCTACCCACTATTTTGATCACACCACCTATTTTAGAGGACTACGTTGATAATTTGACTTTGCCATGTGATCAAACAACTGAAATACCAACAATTTTGAGTGCACCCATTGAATTAACTATTGATGCAAAAGAACCAATGTTTAATCATTTCGATATGACCTCTAATCTTGGTGATGATTCTGTGTTGAATGACTTATTGCATGTTTGCTTATTTAAGCATGTTGTAGCATGTAAATTTGATGCAAGTAAGGTTTATTCACCAATGTTGGGATGGTTTAATGATGAACATTGTCAATCTTTTGAAATGAATAAGAGCTTCACTTATATGTGCAAACTGAGTTGCAATATTTTCATGCCTTCTACTTCTTGTGCTAATTTTTTGGCTTTAGATTTTATGAACTATGCAAGTTACTCATCTATTCATGTGTCATATATGCAAAAATCAAGGGAAGTAAAAATGGATGACATATACATATACAACATGTACACCTTGTCTCTTTTGTTAGCCATATTTGTCAGGTGATTTCTAGTGCAAACTATTCAATAATCTATTTATGTTATCCAGAACAAAAATACTTCACACACTTTTGTGTTTTGTCTAATTGCAGGTGTATGGGACATTTGTACAATCCACATATGAAGATAAGGAAGAAAGAGATATTTATTTGCTGTCCAAAAAGTTCTCTCACGTCACTTTTGGCCCAAGAGAAGATAGAGTCCAAGTCTCTCACGTTCTGGATTCAGATTCGGACTGCACAGACATACCTGACTCAAAACGCACACAAGTTTTTCATACGGACTCCGAATTGGGTGATTCTTTTTTTGTTGGAAACTAGATTTCGTGCACTTTCCAACCCAATTGGAATCACCTTCAAATTCGTCCGGAGCGTTGAGTTGTAGACGAAACAATCTGATGCTGCAGCAGAATCCGAGTCAAACTACAAGTCCAAAGGTGTTACATCACCTCCACTTGGGCCCATTGGCCTTGTACGACCTAGATTTAGTTTTAGGCTGCCTTGGGACGTCCTCCCACCTCCTTGGCCGCCACCCCTTGCTCCTATATAAGTAGATCCATCTAGTAGCTTTTCCTTGGGATTTGTTTAGTTAAAAGTTAGCCATTGCAACTTCGTGTGCTTCGTTTGTGTCCAACGACCAGACCAAGACCACTTTTCGGATCCCCACCATTATCAATACTTCATACATATTCGCGATATTCAGATTGCTTTTATCATATTCTTGCTTGTTCTTCGATTGCTTGCAGGAATAGACCTTCGTGGTCAGGTCGATTGATAGAGGCGAGGGTGTCCCGATCTTTCGATGAGATGATAACTATCGATTTGGTGGAGACGACTTTGACAATCCGACTACAAACGTGCACGACGTTGCGCCTTAGCAATCGCTAAACCAATCTCCTGAGGTTACTGACGATGCTGGAAGCACGGTCAGCCTGACCACGAAGGTCTATTCCTGCAAGCAATCGAAGAACGAGCAAGAATATGATAAAGCAATCTGAATATTGCAAATATATATGAAGTATTGATAATGGTGGGGATCCGGAAGCGGTCTTGGTCTGGTCGTTGGACACAAACGAAGTACACGAAGTTGCAATGGCTAACTTTTAACTAAACAAATCCCAAGGAAAAGCTACTAGATGGATCTACTTATATAGGAGCAAGGGGTGGCGGCCAAGGAGGTGGGAGGACGTCCCAAGGCAGCCTAAAACTAAATCTAGATCGTACAAGGCCAATGGGCCCAAGTGGAGGTGATGTAACACCTTTGGACTTGTAGTTTGACTCGGATTCTGCTGCAGCATCAGATTGTTTCGTCCACAACTCAACGCTCCGGACGAATTTGAAGGTGATTCCAATTGGGTTGGAAAGTGCACGAAATCTAGTTTCCAACAAAAAAAGAATCACCCAATTCAGAGTCCGTATGAAAAACTTGTGTCCGTTTTGAGTCAGGTGTGTCTGTGCAGTCCGAATCTGAATCCAGAACGTGAGAGACTTGGACTCTATCTTCTCTTGGGCCAAAAGTGACGTGAGAGAACTTTTTGGACAGCAAATAAACATCTCTTTCTTCCTTATCTTCATATGTGGATTGTACAAATGTCCCATACACCTGCAATTAGACAAAACACAAAAGTGTGTGAAGTATTTTTGTTCTGGATAACATAAATAGATTATTGAATAGTTTGCACTAGAAATCACCTGACAAATATGCATATATGCAATATTTTTGGTCATATCCAAGGTAGTCATGTCCTCATCATCCCCCCCTTCTTGAAAATAAAGCCGTCCTCGGCGTTGCTTAATCTGAAATGTGGCTAACAAAAGAGACAAGGTGTACATGTTGTATATGTATATGTCATCCATTTTTACTTCCCTTGATTTTTGCATATATGACACATGAATAGATGAGTAACTTGCATAGTTTATAAAATCTAAAGCCAAAAAATTAGCACAAGAAGTAGAAGGCATGAAAATATTGCAACTCAGTTTGCACATATAAGTGAAGCTCTTATTCATTTCAAAAGATTGACAATGTTCATCATTAAACCATCCCAACATTGGTGAATAAACCTTACTTGCATCAAATTTACATGCTACAACATGCTTAAATAAGCAAACATGCAATAAGTCATTCAACACAGAATCATCACCAAGATTAGAGGTCATATCAAAATGATTAAACATTGGTTCTTTTGCATCAATAGTTAATTCAATGGGTGCACTCAAAATTGTTGGTATTTCAGTTGTTTGATCACATGGCAAAGTCAAATTATCAACGTAGTCCTCTAAAATAGGTGGTGTGATCAAAGTAGTGGGTAGCTCATCAGATGGTGATGAGGACATCAATACAATTGTTACACCCACAGCCCCTGCTGCTATACATACTGGACCAATTACTAGAGCTCGTGCACGCCAACTAAATTACCAGGTACTTTTGTTTCTTGGTAATGATTCTAATGTTCATGAGAATATGATGCTGCCTAAATTGGATACATTTGTTTTGCTTACAAATGAAGGGCCTAGCTTGGAGAAGGATGAACATTGGAGCAAGAACAAGCATGGAGATAATGGCATGCGCAAGGGGAACAAGAATGGAGTTACAAGTGATGATTTCAGGACTTTGAAGCCACCATAATGGGTGCATGAAGCCTTGGACGAAATATTCAAGATGCCACTTCATAAATTTCGTCCCGAGGCTATTTTAGGTGCTGCGTCACCTTATTATTGGGCCAGGCCCATGTAATTTCGAAATACATAAGTATAGGCTATTTTTAGAGTCCGTATGTGTGGGGAAACAAGAGATAGGGTTGATTTCGGACTCCTCCACCAAGGGCCACGAAATTCCCCCCCTCTTCCTCCATATATACAGCCCTTAGGGCATCGTTTAGACTTTGGGTTTTGTTTAGATTAAAAGTTCGCCATAGCTGCAACTTCGCGTACTTCGTTTGTGTTCAACGACCAGACAAAGGCGTCACAGAACCCCACCTTGATCAATAAAGCTTTCATCTTATATTCGCAATATCCAGATTGCAATCTCAGTTTCTTGCTTGTTCTTCGTTTGCTCGCAGGAAACAGACCCTCGTGGTCAGGTTGATCGTGCTCCGGCGTGGTCAATAACCTCTCGGAGTTGGTTTAGCGATTGCTAAGGCGCGACGTCCTCGCACGTTCGTAGTCGGATCGTCAAAGTCGACTTCCACCAAAGCGATATCCATCATCTCATCGAAAGACGGGACACCTTTGCCTCTATCATCTAATCTTGGTGATGATTCTGTGTTGAATGACTTATTGCATGTTTGCTTATTTAAGCATGTTGTAGCATGTAAATTTGATGCAAGTAAGGTTTATTCACCAATGTTGGGATGGTTTAATGATGAACATTGTCAATCTTTTGAAATGAATAAGAGCTTCACTTATATGTGCAAACTGAGTTGCAATATTTTCATGCCTTCTACTTCTTGTGCTAATTTTTTGGCTTTAGATTTTATGAACTATGCAAGTTACTCATCTATTCATGTGTCATATATGCAAAAATCAAGGGAAGTAAAAATGGATGACATATACATATACAACATGTACACCTTGTCTCTTTTGTTAGCCACATTTCAGATTAAGCAACGCCGAGGACGGCTTTATTTTCAAGAAGGGGGGGATGATGAGGACATGACTACCTTGGATATGACCAAAAATATTGCATATATGCATATTTGTCAGGTGATTTCTAGTGCAAACTATTCAATAATCTATTTATGTTATCCAGAACAAAAATACTTCACACACTTTTGTGTTTTGTCTAATTGCAGGTGTATGGGACATTTGTACAATCCACATATGAAGATAAGGAAGAAAGAGATGTTTATTTGCTGTCCAAAAAGTTCTCTCACGTCACTTTTGGCCCAAGAGAAGATAGAGTCCAAGTCTCTCACGTTCTGGATTCAGATTTGGACTGCACAGACACACCTGACTCAAAACGCACACAAGTTTTTCATACGGACTCCGAATTGGGTGATTCTTTTTTTGTTGGAAACTAGATTTTGTGCACTTTCCAACCCAATTGGAATCACCTTCAAATTCGTCCGGAGCGTTGAGTTGTGGACGAAACAATCTGATGCTGCAGCAGAATCCGAGTCAAACTACAAGTCCAAAGGTGTTACATCACCTCCACTTGGGCCCATTGGCCTTGTACGACCTAGATTTAGTTTTAGGCTGCCTTGGGACGTCCTCCCACCTCCTTGGCCGCCACCCCTTGCTCCTATATAAGTAGATCCATCTAGTAGCTTTTCCTTGGGATTTGTTTAGTTAAAAGTTAGCCATTGCAACTTCGTGTACTTCGTTTGTGTCCAACGACCAGACCAAGACCGCTTCCGGATCCCCACCATTATCAATACCTCATATATATTTGCAATATTCAGATTGCTTTATCATATTCTTGCTCATTCTTCGATTGCTTGCAGGAATAGACCTTCGTGGTCAGGCTGACCATGCTTCCGGCATCGTCAGTAACCTCAGGAGATTGGTTTAGCGATTGCTAAGGCGCAACGTCGTGCACGTTTGTAGTCGGATCGTCAAAGTCGTCTCCACAAAATCGATAGTTATCATCTCATCGAAAGATCGGGACACCCTCGCCTCTATCAACGTGTGAGTTAGCACAAGATAAGCAATGCTCAAAGAAATTTGAGGCATGGTATATGAACATGTCATCCGTCAAGCAATGATAGTTATTGTGTTCAACATGATTAGGATGCAATTTATAGCAAGTGTGAGGCACAATAATAGCATTTTTATTCATGGGGAGCATATGGTGCACACAATCATGGGAATTATTGATGTAGGGTGGAACCCTATGTGGACGATCTTTCACGTTTGGAGGGATCCTATGGGGAATCACGAAGAACACACGGAAGCACAAAGGGGAAACACGGGGAAAACGAGAGAGAGAGAGAGAATCACTAAACCGACATAGAATCAATCACACGAGTGCTAGATCACCGACAACATTGAGTAACATAAGACCCATGATCAACAAAGGTAAGGATACATAGGAACAGTTCTTCTCCGTACAGAGGTCTTGATAGTCTTCCCTAGAAATGGGTCTTGAATCCGCTTGGGGGATCTTCTCCGAAGAGGTCCTGAGCTCCGAGGAGAAGTAGCCAAGTGGATGAGCAAGGCTCTCACACAAAATATGAGCTAAACCTATGCTACCCGTACCAGGAGGTGGGGGCGTCCTATTTATAGTCTTAGTTCAAATGGAAGTCAAAACGAAGGGGTACAAGGGCTTCAGTCCGAAGGTTCGGTCACTCAGGCTTCGGACGTCCGGAAGGCGTTGGAGTTCTGGAGGCTCGGGACGGTCCGGTCGTCCGGGCGTGCTCAGATGTCCGTTGTTTCAGCTCTGGTGTAGGCGCGTCGGTCGTCCGTAGATGGTCGAACGTCCGGAGCTTCTGGAGGGGCCGGACGTCCGGAGGCTGTCGGTCATCCGTAGATTTGGCTCGGGTGTTGGTCGTCTGGTCGTCCGGAGTGTCTCGGACATCCGTAGATTCGGTTCGGGTGACCTAGTGCCGGACGTCCGGAGGGTCCAGTCGTCCGTGTCCTGGGACTCGTCGGACGTCCGGACAGGGTCGGTCGTCCGATGCCTGTAGCTTCTACTTTGGCTCTTCTTCTTGTCCATCATGCTTGGGGTCCTGGCCGTCTTGGCTCTTGTATGTAGTTGTTCCGTGGCTCGTTTCCAGGCACCTGATAACACACAGAGTTTCCGAATGAGGTAGTAGCCATGTCTCGCGAGTAGGGATAGGAAGTTCGGAGAGGAGCGAGTTCACCTTATCTTCAATAGCCTTAGCTCGGGCTCGTGTCATGGGTCCAAGAGGTGTTGAGGGAGATGTAGGCACGTCCATGGGGATGAGCGAGGGATGCTCCGCATCATCTCCCCCCCTTGGGAGAGATCCGTCCTTGGATCAAAAGGTGCATCACCATGGAAAGGTGCGAGGTCCTTGACGTTGAAGATGTCGCTCACGTTGTACTTGCCTCATGGTAGGTCAATCTTGTAGGCGTTGTCGTTGTAGCATGCTAGAACCTTGAAAGGTCCATCGGCGCGTGGTAGAAGCTTGGACTTGTGTTCGTTGGGGAAGCGGTCCTTGCAAAGATGTAGCCACACTAGATCACCAATGTTGGTTGGAAATACAATGGTTAGCACACACAAAGTGTCCATCATGTAAGAATGAGTCCGTGCGGCAAGATTGGTCGTGACAAAGCGCATGAAGCTTATCAAGATGATCTAGAATGAGATGCAAAGCATTCATGGGAGGAAATGCAATCATTGTGCACACAAAATGTGTTGTAAATATGATCAATGCAACCACGGTGCAAAATGATGTCATAGTGAGACGGTTTGTCAATAGCATGAATATGGCAATGGATGCTCAACATGTGTATGTTATCATGCAATTGATGGAAGTCAATGTGATCATTATGTATGAATATGCCATCAAGGAAGATCACAACAAATTTGCTAAGGAAGTGCACAAGCTCATATATCAGGGATGACATGGAAATAGATGCAACAAAACAAGCATAATGTGAGTCAATCCATGCATGGGGTGCAAACTTGTGGTGACTATGAGATGTGATGTGGAGCATCCTTCCATCATCCCTATGGACTCTACATCGACACATCCAACCCCACGAGGACCCATGAAGACAGCTCGAGCATGTGCTATTCAATCCGAGGTTAACTCTCCCCTGGTTGAACTTCCCTTTGACCCACTTGAGACATGGCTACTACCTCAAACGGAGATGCTTTGTGTGCTTAGGTACCAAGAAAGTAACCAAGGAGAAGTTACAACGCAAGATGAACATCGAGAGCATGTAGACGATCTGCCCAGCCCAGAAGGACCGGAACAACCGCCCAACCATCGCCCGGGCGGAACAACCGGCCAGCTACCGCCCACCAACCGGCCCACCTTCTATGATCGAGCGGAGCAAGGCCGGTGCTGCACCGGTTTTATCGGTTTCTGCCCAAAGACCGGAACAACCGCCACGACCACTGGTACAACCACTGGCCCCTTCGACATCCATCTCCAGAGGCTAGCGCCTGACCTCCCAGTGGTAGTACCGCCTTCCACGTCCGGAACTACCACCCCTCATGAGCTCCCAGCGGAACTACCGGCCACATGACCGGTACTACCGGCCTGCCTGCGCGCAGTACAAGGGGTTTTCGCCCCATGTATCCTCTCCCACTTACCCCTTCGTGGCTTAGCACTATATATACTCGTCTCCTAGCTTCGTATTATGGTTAGCACTGGTTTAGCTCATATTTGTGTGAGAGCCTTGCTCATCCACTTGGTTACTTCTCCTCGAAGCTCACGACCTCTTCGGAGAAGATCCCCCAAGCGGATTCAAGACCCCATTCTAGGGAAGACCATCAAGACTTCCTCACGGAGAAGAACGGTTCCCTTGTATCCTTACCTTTGTTGATTGTGGATCATGTGTTACTCTTTGTGTTCGGTGATCTAGCACTTGTGTGATTGATTCCTTGTTGGTTTAGTGATTCTCTCTCGTTTTCCCCGTGTTTCCCCTTTGTGCTTCCGCGTGTTCTTCGTGATTCCCCGTATGATCCCCTCCAAACGTGAAAAATTGTCCACCTAGGGTTCCACCCTACATCATCTTGGTATCATGAGCCATGTTGATCACGTTTTTGGAGACCCTACCCCGTGTTTTCTAGCTTGATTTTGTTGTTTTCGTCCTAAATTCAAAAATCCCCACCAAAAATAGCACCCAATTTTTTTGGTGATTTGTTGGTTTGATGATGTTTTGTTGATTTTGATCCGTGGATTTGCTTGGTTTCAAGTGGATCTAGCATTCCCCCAAGTTTCCCCTCTTTCTATCCACGAAATCCATCCAATTTTGCCCCCGAAATCATCCATTTCCGCCCCAAAACCGCGCCCTGATTCGATCTGTGATGAATCCCGACACGAGCGGTACAACCGCCCCTCCACGCGGTACCACCGCCCCTCCAAGCGGTACCACCGCTGAGTACCACAAGCGGTACTACCGCCCATCCGAGCGGTACTACCGCCCATGCCAGTTTCAGCATTCTGAGTTTCACGATTTTCATCATAACTTCCACATCCGGAGTCCGATTTTTGCGTTCTTTAGCTCGTTGAGAAGCTATTGACATCCCCCATCCACCTAGATAGGCTACAACATCATTGGACACCATCTAATTTTCCGAACATTGGCATCTTTGCCTAGGTCGTGCACCACATCATCCGCTATACCACCTCCGCGTTCCGCTACCACCATTGTTGCTTTTGGTCTTTGAGAAGTTGAGTTGTGGTTCCCGTGTCCTATTGTGTTTCGGCTATATAGGTACCCCTCTTTCCATCCACGAAATCCATCCAATTTTGCCCCCGAAATCATCCATTTCCGCCCCAAAACTACGCCCTGATTCGATCTGTGATGAATCCCGACACAGCGGTACAACCGCTACCGCCCCTCCAAGCGGTACCACCGCTGAGTACCACAAGCGGTACTACCGCCCATGCCAGTTTCAACATTCTGAGTTTCACCATTTTCATCATAACTTCCACATCCGGAGTCCGATTTTCGCGTTCTTTAGCTTGTTGAGAAGCTATTGACATCCCCATCCACCTAGATAGGCTACAACATCATTGGACACCATCTAATTTTCCGAAAATTGGCATCTTTGCCTAGGTCGTGCACCACATCATCCGCTATACCACCTCCGTGTTTCGCTACCACCATTGTTGATTTTGGTCTTTGAGAAGTTGAGTTGTGGTTCCCGTGTCCTATTGTGTTTCGGCTATATAGGTACGGTTCAACGTCAACATCACCACCGCTCATCTTCGCCAAGGACTCATCGTCGCCAAGGACTCATCATCGCCAAGGACGGTAACCTTGATGACATCTTTGTCATACCTCGCAATTGCATTGATAAGCATCATAGCCCATCTTTTGCGTTGCTTACCCATCGAGACTAGCCATTGAGTATTGCCAGCAACGTGACTTGTGCACATTAGTGATCATACTCCATAACATACATACCATACCAAAGTGGTGCATATCTTGGCATCAACTTATGTATCACAAAGTTGTCATCGCATACAGAATTGCTATCTTGGTTCGTGAAGTTTGCATAAGAAAAGAGCTCAAAAGAGAAAGAGCCACCCAAGCTTTTAAGCAAAAGAGAAAGATAAGCAAAGATATAAGCAAGAACCATAGCATCATACTACATTAAGATTGTCACATAAGATCATCTTGGATCATAGCACCGAAATACCATACATATAGCATACTTGGGATAGGGATCGTTGCATTTTTACCTAGTAGGTTGTGCACAAGCTCCGTATCCGCCTATTGTGCAATCGTGCTAGCGTCTCTCTAGTATTGTGCGACAAGAGCATTTTCGTGGATTCCACATTTTGGCTCACTTTTGGTTTGCACAATCCCACTTATCTATTTGCGTGTGTGTTTCCGTGTACCACTACTTGCTTGGTCTACTTGTTGCATTTGCGAATTTGCGAATCTTTTTCAACATCTTTGAGTCAAACTAATGATTGCAATCAATTTTGTGCCACCATCCTAACCAAGCTCCACCATAAGCTTTTACTTGTGTAGGTGTGAGAACCGACAAGGATTGGTACCAATAGCGCTATTTCATTGTCCGCATTTGAGTGAACTTGATTCATCATCAACATCGGTCAAGGTACATTGGTATAAGTTCTTCTCCTTCTACCAATCACATTTTGCTTGGAATGATGGATAGGCCGAGTACTTCTACCAACCCACTCTTCATCGAGCAAGACGACGACATGTCATCATACGTCACCAAGAGCCACCTCTTTGGTGCATAAAGAGCGTTACATCAAGAGCAACAAGCAATGAACAACTTCATCGACAACCTCGCCACCGACTTGTGACTCTCCGAGCAACGTACAAGAGACTACTTCGACAACAAGCTCGATGCGCACAAGCAAGAAAACGATGCAAGAATGGACGAGATCCACGCCTTGTTGGTGAACCGGCCTCCTTCTACATCGTCATAATCAAGACAGAGCCACTCAAGTCGACACTCCGACGACTCCTTCTCCGGCTCAAGTACACCATCATCGAACACTCTTCGATGAGCCGCGCGTCAAGACCGTTATGCATCTCGCAACCCTCTACACGTCAAGCATTCACAAGAGCAAGCCAATGAGCAAGTTCCTCGTCCTCAATCAATCCAAGTCGCTTTTGCTCAAGCTCAAGAACGACAACGACTACGGCGCCAAGAGGAAGAACGAGCACGTATACACCAAGAGGAACAAGACACCGAGGCTCAACGTCTTCAACAACAACAACGTGAAGCTCAAGCTCTTGAGGCGCAGCGTGCCCTTCAAGAATCAAGTCGAGCCATCGCCAACCGCAATCACGAATGGTGCAATCAAGCTGAAGCCCTTCGAGAAGAACTCCAAGAGCGAAACTATCAACCGCGCGTCCAACGTCAAGTCCCTCAAGCTCCTTCACAAGCTCGTCAAGCTCCACCTCAACCTCAAGGTCAACACGAGCAAGTTGATCATGGACTTCCTCCATGCCAAGAGCAACTTGAGGATGATTACTGATGCGGAGCATCCTTCGGTCATCCCCATGGACCTTCCATCGCCTCACCAAGCCTCAAGAGGACCCATGACTAGAGCACGTGCTAGAGCTCTCAAGACCGAGGTGACTTCTCTCCTTAATGATATCTCATATGATCCTCTCGAGACGTGGCTACTACCTCAATCCGGAATATTGTGCATGATTAGGTACCAAGAGGACCCTCCCGAGGATGCACGTGAAGATGGTCAAGACCCCAAGTCCGTGGAAGAAGAGAACCCATGGAAGAAGGCAAGGATAGCCTCCAGGCACCGGACATCCGGCCAGGACCCAGGACATCCGGCCCCTGGAGATCCACGAGGCCAGGCATCTGCAGAAGAAGCTACAGGGACCGGACATCCGGCCCCCACCGGAAATCCGGCCTAAATCCCGTACATCCGGCACTGGTGTCCAGGGAGCACAAAAGCTTGCCCCGACAGCCCGGACATCCGGCGTTCGCCCCGGACATCCGGCGCCTCCCGAAGCCGCGGACATCCGGCCCCTCCGAGCGGACATCCGGCGTCGCCCCTCCAGTGCATAGAAGAGTCAACTCCACTGGCCCGGACATCCGGCCCCTCCAGCCCCGACATCCGGCACCTCGTGAGCGCCCGGACATCCGGCCCGTCGCCCGGACATCCGGCGCCCTCTGCCTGCGTGCAACTCCTTTGCGCCGTGACCCGTGTACCCCTTCGCCCTTTGACTATATATACTCCCTCATCCCGTACGTTCTAGGGTTAGCATTGGTCTAGCTCATATTTGTGTGAGAGCCTTGCTCATCCACTTGGTTACTTCTCCTCGGAGTTCACGACCTCTTTGGAGAAGATCCCCCAAGCGGATTCAAGACCCCTTTCTAGGGAAGACCATCAAGACCTCCTCGCGGAGAAGAACAGTTCCTTTGTATCCTTACCTTTGTTGATTGTGGATCATGAGTTACTCTTTGTTTTCGGTGATCTAGCACTTGTGTGATTGATTCCTTGTCGGTTTAGTGATTCTCTCTCGTTTTCCCCTTGTTTCCCCTTTGTGCTTCCGTGTGTTCTTCGTGATTCCCCGTAGGATCCACTCCAAACGTGAAAGATCGTCCACCTCGAGTTTCGCCCTACATCATCTTGGTATCATGAGCCACGTTGATCACGTTTTTGGAGCCCCTACCCCGTGTTTTCTAGCTTGATTTTGTTGTTTTCGTCCTAAATCAGAAAATCTCCACCAAAAATAGCCCCCAATTTTTTTTTGTGATTTGTTGGTGTGATGAAGTTTTGTTGGATTTGATCCACGGATCTGCTTTGCATCAGGTTGATCTAGCTTTTCCCCATCTCTCCCGCGATTTCAATCCACCAATTTGTCCGAATTTTGCCCCGGAGTTGCAATTTCTACCGTGGAGTTCATCGTGTTCGTCCCCGATCCAGAGCCCGGACATCCACCCCGTGTCCACCGGACATCCGGCAGCTGGCCCGGACATCCGGCCCCTGGAAGCAGCAACTCCATTCCCCACGCCCATTTCCGCATACTTTCCCCCAATTTTTGCCCCGGTGCCCACGCTTACTTCCGCAAACTCCCAACATTTCCACAAACACCACCACCGCTCACTGCTACCTCCTATGCCGATTTTGACACGTTTTGGTCTTTGAGATTTTGAGTTGTGGTTCCCGTGTCCTATTGTGTTTCGGCTATAGAGGTATGGTTTGCCGTCACCATCACCACCGCTCACCACCATCGACTACTCAACATCGCCAAGGACGGTAACTTCGACGACATCTTTGTCATAACTTGCAATTGCATTGATACCCCACATGGCCTTACTTTTGCGTAGCTTGCCCATCGAGACTAGCCATTGAGTATTGCCGGCAACGTGACTTGTGCACATTAGTGATCATACTCCATAGCATACATACCATACCACTGTGGTGCGTACCTTGGAATCAACTTATGCGTCACAAAGTTGTCATAGCATACACAATTGCTATCTTGGTTCGTTAAGTTTTGCATGAGAAAAGAGCTCAAAAGTGAAAGAGCCACCCAAGCTTTTAAGCAAAGAGGAAAGATAAGCAAAGAGCTTATAAGCAAGAACCATAGCATCATACTACATTAAGATTGTCATATAAGATCATCTTGGATCATAGCACCGAAATACCATACATATAGCATACTTGGGATAGAGATCGTTGCATTTTTGCCTAGTAGGTTGTGCACAAGCTCCGTATCCGCCTATTGTGCAATCGTGCTAGCATCTCTCTAGTATTGTGCAACAAGAGCATTTGCATGGATTCCACATTTTGGCTCACTTTTGGTTTGCACAATCCCATTTATCTATTTGCGTGTGTGTTTCCGTGTTCCCCTACTTGCTTGGTCTACTTGTTGCATTTGCAAATTTGTGAATCTTTTCCAAGATTATTGAATCTCGCTTTCAATTGCATCAAATTTTGTGCCACCATCCTAACCAAGATCCACCATAAGCTTTTACTTGTGTAGGTGTGAGAACCGACAAGAATTGGTACCAATAGTGCTATTTCATGGTCCGTATTTGAGTGAACTTGATTCATCATCAACATCGGTCAAAGGTACATTGATATAAGTTCTTCTCCTTCTACCACTCACATTTTGCTTGAAATGATGGATAGGCCAAGTACTTATACCAACCCACTCTTCATCGAGCAAGACGACAACATGTCATCATACGTCACCAAGAGCCACCTCTTTGGTGCACAACAAGTGTTGCATCAAGAGCAACAAGCAATGAACGACCGCATTGACAACCTCGCCACCGACTTGCGACTGTCCGAGCAACGAACAAGAGACTACTTCGACAACAAGCTCGACGCGCACAAGCAAGAGAACGATGCAAGAATGGACGAGATCCGTGCCTTGTTGGTCAACCGGCTTCCTTCTACACCGTCATACTCAAGACGGAGCCACTCAAGTCGACACTCCGACGATTCCTTCTCTGGCTCAAGTACTCCGTCTTCGAATACTCTTCGACGAGCCGCGCGTCAAGACCATCATGCATCTCGCAACCCGCTACACGTCAAGCATTAACAAGAGCAAGCCAATGAGCAAGTCCCTCGTCCTCAATCAAACCAAGTCGCTTTTGCTCAAGCTCAAGAACGACAACGACTACGGCGCCAAGAGGACGAACGAGCGCGTCTACACCAAGAGCAACAAGATGCCGAGGCTCAACGTCTTCAACAACAACAACGATAAGCAAAAGCTCTTGAGGCGGAACATGTGATGAGGACATCAATACAATTGTTACACCCACAGCCCCTGCTGCTATACATACTGGACCAATTACTAGAGCTCGTGCACGCCAACTAAATTATCAGGTACTTTCGTTTCTTGGTAATGATTCTAATGTTCATGAGAATATGATGCTGCCTAAATTGGATACATTTGTTTTGCTTACAAATGAAGGGCCTAGCTTGGAGAAGGATGAACATTGGAGCAAGAACAAGCATGGAGATGATGGCATGCGCAAGGGGAACAAGAACGGAGTTACAAGTGATGATTTCAGGACTTTGAAGCCACCATAATGTGTGCATGAAGCCTTGGACGAAATATACAAGATGCCACTTCATAAATTTCGTCCCGAGGCTATTTTAGGTGCTGCGTCACCTTATTATTGGGCCAGGCCCATGTAATTTCGAAATACATAAGTATAGGCTATTTTTAGAGTCCGTATGTGTGGGGAAACAAGAGATAGGGTTGATTTCGGACCCCTCCACCAAGGGCCACGAAATTCCCCCCCTCTTCCTCCATATATACAGCCCTTAGGGCATCGTTTAGACTTTGGGTTTTGTTTAGATTAAAAGTTCGCCATAGCTGCAACTTCGCGTACTTCGTTTGTGTTCAACGACCAGACAAGGCGTCACAGAACCCCACCTTGATCAATAAAGCTTTCATCTTATATTCGCAATATCCAGATTGCAATCTCAGTTTCTTGCTTGTTCTTCGTTTGCTCGCCGGAAACAGACCCTCGTGGTCAGGTTGATCGTGCTCCGGCGTGGTCAATAACCTCTCGGAGTTGGTTTAGCGATTGCTAAGGCGCGACGTCCTCGCACGTTCGTAGTCGGATCGTCAAAGTCGACTTCCACCAAAGCGAAATCCACCATCTCATCGAAAGACGGGACACCTTTGCCTCTATCAAGTGGTATCAGATTTCCAGGTTGCTCGGTGAGATTTTACAGTTTTTCGTAGTTTAGATCGAGTCTGTTCTTCATACCTACAGTCCACGAAAAAGCCACAAAAAAAATTAGGGTTAGTTCATCATATCCGAACCAATCTGAGCCTTTGCATAATCATTTTAGGGTTTTGCTTTGTTGAATTTGCGGTTGCATCGTCGTGTCTAGTTGCTGGTCTTAGAGTCTAGTCTTTTAGAGTTTCGAGTTCTGGTCATAAGTTGTCACGCCGCCGCCGCACCATCATCATCGCCCCTGCCATCTACCACCACCGCTCCGAATCCGTATCCATATACCACCACCAATCCGTGTCCATATACCACCACCGATCCATATCCATATACTACCACCGCTACCACCACCGCTGCCATATACCACCACCATATATCCACCACCAATCCGAGTTCCTTGCTTATTAGGGTTGTTTTCGAGATCCATCTAGATTCCGATTCGTGTTTCCTTGCCGGAGTCGGGTAGCCACGCTCCGTTTAGGCCCAAAATTTTTCGAAAACGCATTTTTCGAAAAAAATTCTGGCTATCCTATTTTTAGGTGTTTCTGAGTGTTTTGAGACAGGTGCCATTATAGGAAGTTTTTTTTGACCCGTTTCCAGTTTTTGGGTCCGGGCAGTCGAAAAAAAAAATTGGTCGAAAAAATTTCGTGCCCATCCTGTCAGTTTGAGCTAGGAAGAGTTTTGAGACACTCGCCATTATAGTGATTTTTCGCAAAAAAAAAAGCAGCGCAAAAAAAAGAGCGCAAAAAAAAGAGCGAAAAAATAAAAAAATTCAGAGTGTGCTTTTCCCTTGTTTACGTGCCGCGCCGTGATTTTGTTAGTGTTCTAGGCTCGCGTCTCTAGCACAGTCTAGCCTAGGACCAGCACAGTACCGTCGTTGAGCGTTTATTCAACTTTGCATCTCTGAATTGATTATTGCTGACCCTTTTTGCTACCATATTATAAGCCTTCCCAGCTCCACATACATCTACGTCGTGCGTTTGACTCTCCCTGGTAATCGCTCTATCCAAGCTTTGAGAGTTTTTGACTACAACGGTTGCCGATCACCGCCTGCTGCTGGGTAAGAACTGGTAAGAATTTGAGATTTGCTTGACGGATTTGTGACACCCACCACCACCACTTGTTCGTAGTCTGTAGGATCATATTCTTGTGTGTTTCTATTGCTGCTAACCATGCCAGGATCACAAGCCGACGAGATTGACTGGGACAATTTATCGAACAAGGAGCTTCATGATAAGTTTCAGCAAATGATGACTGAACAGGTGCAAGATGTGCTGAACAATTTTGAAGAGGCCATGGAGAAGATCACTAGCTTTGAGAAGACGTTCGAAACAAAGCTCGATAACAAGTTTAATGAATTGCTCGCGCGTCTTCCACCACCACCACCCGCTGCAGCTAACGCACCTCTCCAACAACAACAACAACAACGACTACCTCCACGTCGCGAAGCAGACCTCCGCCGAGCAAGCCGTGTTCCTCTTGCGTTTGGCCAAACTGTTGGTGCTGCTGTTGATACTTCTGTGGCTCCTGCTGCTGATGCGGAGGAGGATGATTATGTGGGAGACTATGAGGATGAGGTTGATCAAAATCAACACTACGTGCAGCCACCTGTACCACCACCAGCAGGTCGACCTCAGGTATATATTCGTAATGGTAGGCCTGCACCACCACCTCAGGTACGAGATGATGTCCATATTCCTAAACTGAAATTGAATATTCCACCATTTGAGGGTAGATATGTTCCTGATATATATCTTACTTGGGAGTTAGAAACTGAACAACGATTTACATGTTTACAATATCCTGAGGAGAGACGAGTTGCTGCTGCCGTTTGTGCTTTCACTAGTTTTGCATGTGTATGGTGGTCTGAACATTGTAGATTATATCCTATTCCAACTACTTGGGCTGCTTTGAAAACTGCTATGCGTACGCGTTGGGTTCTGCTGTCACTAACATTTTGCAGGAGTTCGCTGACGTTTTTCCACAAGACGTGCCACCGGGATTACCGCCTATTCGAGGGATTGAGCATCAGATCGACTTAATTCCCGGTGCTTCACTGCCAAACCGTGCACCATACCGTACCAATCCAGAGGAGACGAAGGAGATTATGCGTCAAGTACAAGAGCTTCTCGACAAAGGTTATATACGCGAATCCCTTAGTCCCTGTGCTGTTCCTATTATTCTAGTGCCGAAAAAGGATGGTACATCACGTATGTGTGTTGATTGTAGAGGCATTAATAATATTACTATTCGTTATCGTCATCCTATTCCTAGGCTAGATGATATGCTTGATGAATTGAGTGGCTCTACAATATTCTCCAAAGTTGATTTGCGTAGTGGCTACCATCAAATTCGTATGAAATTGGGAGATGAATGGAAAACAGCATTTAAAACTAAGTTTGGATTATATGAGTGGTTAGTCATGCCTTTTGGGTTAACTAATGCACCTAGTACTTTCATGAGATTAATGAACGAAGTTTTACGTGCTTTCATTGGACGATTTGTGGTAGTTTACTTTGATGACATATTGATTTATATCAGATCTTTGGAGGAACATTTGGAACATTTACGTGCTGTTTTTATTGCTCTACGTGATGCACGTTTGTTTGGTAACCTTGGGAAGTGCACCTTTTGCACCGACCGAGTATCTTTTCTTGGCTATGTTGTTACTCCACAGGGAATTGAAGTTGATAAAGCCAAGATTGAAGCTATTGAGAGTTGGCCGCAGCCCAAAACGGTCACACAAGTGAGGAGTTTTCTTGGCCTCGCTGGATTCTATAGGCGTTTTGTGAGAGATTTCAGCACCATTGCTGCACCTCTCAATGAGCTTACAAAGAAAGATGTGCCTTTTCTTTGGGGTACCGCACAGGAAGAAGCCTTCACGGTATTGAAAGATAAGTTGACACATGCTCCTTTACTCCAACTTCCTGATTTTAATAAGACTTTTGAGCTTGAATGTGATGCTAGTGGAATTGGATTAGGAGGTGTGTTATTACAAGATGGCAAACCTGTTGCATACTTTTCTGAAAAATTGAGTGGGCCTAGACTGAATTATTCTACTTATGATAAAGAATTATATGCTCTTGTTCGGACTTTAGAAACATGGCAACATTATTTATGGCCCAAAGAATTTGTTATACATTCTGATCATGAATCTTTGAAACATATTAAAAGTCAAGCTAAACTGAATCGTAGACATGCTAAATGGGTTGAATTCATTGAGACTTTCCCTTATGTCATTAAACACAAGAAGGGAAAAGAAAATGTTATTGCTGATGCATTGTCTCGTCGCTATACTATGCTTTCACAACTTGACTTCAAAATATTTGGTTTGGAGACCATCAAAGATCAATATGTGCATGATGCTGATTTTAAAGATGTAATGCAGAATTGTAAAGAAGGAAGAATGTGGAACAAGTTTGTCGTTAACGATGGATTTGTGTTTTGTGCTAACAAGCTATGCATTCCAGCTAGCTCCGTTCGTCTTTTGTTGTTGCAGGAAGCGCATGGAGGAGGATTAATGGGACATTTTGGCGTGAAGAAGACGGAGGACGTACTTGCTACACATTTCTTTTGGCCAAAGATGAGACGGGATGTTGAGCGTTTTATTGCTCGATGCACTACATGTCAAAAAGCTAAGTCACGACTCAATCTGATGAGGACATCAATACAATTGTTACACCCACAACCCCTGCTGCTATACATACTGGACCAATTACTAGAGCTCGTGCACGCCAACTAAATTACCAGGTACTTTCGTTTCTTGGTAATGATTCTAATGTTCATGAGAATATGATGCTGCCTAAATTGGATACATTTGTTTTGCTTACAAATGAAGGGCCTAGCTTGGAGAAGGATGAACATTGGAGCAAGAACAAGCATGGAGATGATGGCATGCGCAAGGGAAACAAGAACGGAGTTACAAGTGATGATTTCAGGACTTTGAAGCCACCATAATGGGTGCATGAAGCCTTGGACGAAATATACAAGATGCCACTTCATAAATTTCGTCCCGAGGCTATTTTAGGTCCTGCGTCACCTTATTATTGGGCCAGGCCCATGTAATTTCGAAATACATAAGTATAGGCTATTTTTAGAGTCCGTATGTGTGGGGAAACAAGAGATAGGGTTGATTTCGGACCCCTCCACCAAGGGCCACGAAATTCCCCCCCTCTTCCTCCATATATACAGCCCTTAGGGCATCGTTTAGACTTTGGGTTTTGTTTAGATTAAAAGTTCGCCATAGCTGCAACTTCGCGTACTTCGTTTGTGTTCAACGACCAGACAAAGGCGTCACAGAACCCCACCTTGATCAATAAAGCTTTCATCTTATATTCGCAATATCCAGATTGCAATCTCAGTTTCTTGCTTGTTCTTCGTTTGCTCGCAGGAAACAGACCCTCGTGGTCAGGTTGATCGTGCTCCGGCGTGGTCAATAACCTCTCGGAGTTGGTTTAGCGATTGCTAAGGCGCGACGTCCTCGCACGTTCGTAGTCGGATCGTCAAAGTCGACTTCCACCAAAGCGATATCCATCATCTCATCGAAAGACGGGACACCTTTGCCTCTATCAGGTTATATCGCGAATCCCTTAGTCCTTGTGCTGTTCCTATTATTCTAGTGCCGAAAAAGGATGGTACATCATGTATGTGTGTTGATTGTAGAGGCATTAATAATATTACTATTCGTTATCGTTATCCTATTCCTAGGCTAGATGATATGCTTGATGAATTGAGTGGCTCTACAATATTCTCCAAAGTTGATTTGCGTAGTGGATACCATCAAATTCGTATGAAATTGGGAGATGAATGGAAAACAGCATTCAAAACTAAGTTTGGATTATATGAGTGGTTAGTCATGCCTTTTGGGTTAACTAATGCACCTAGTACTTTCATGAGATTAATGAACGAAGTTTTACGTGCTTTCATTGGACGATTTGTGGTAGTTTACTTTGATGACATATTGATTTATAGCAGATCTTTGGAAGAACATTTGGAACATTTACGTGCTGTTTTTATTGCTCTACGTGATGCACGTTTGTTTGGTAACCTTGGGAAGTGCACCTTTTGCACCGACCGAGTATCTTTTCTTGGCTATGTTGTTACTCCACAGGGAATTGAAGTTGATAAAGCCAAGATTGAAGCTATTGAGAGTTGGCCGCAACCCAAAACGGTCACGCAAGTGAGGAGTTTTCTTGGCCTCGCTGGGTTCTAGAGTCGTTTTGTGAGAGATTTCAGCACCATTGCTGCACCTCTCAATGAGCTTACAAAGAAAGATGTGCCTTTTCTTTGGGGTACCGCACAGGAAGAAGCCTTCTCGGTATTGAAAGATAAGTTGACACATGCTCCTTTACTCCAACTTCCTGATTTTAATAAGACTTTTGAGCTTGAATGTGATGCTAGTGGAATTGGATTAGGCGGTGTGTTATTACAAGATGGCAAACCTGTTGCATACTTTTCTGAAAAATTGAGTGGGCCTAGTCTGAATTATTCTACTTATGATAAAGAATTATATGCTCTTGTTCGGACTTTAGAAACATGGCAACATTATTTATGGCCCAAAGAATTTGTTATACATTCTGATCATGAATCTTTGAAACATATTAAAAGTCAAGCTAAACTGAATCGTAGACATGCTAAATGGGTTGAATTCATTGAGACTTTTCCTTATGTCATTAAACACAAGAAGGGAAAAGAAAATGTTATTGCTGATGCATTATCTCGCCGCTATACTATGCTTTCACAACTTGACTTCAAAATATTTGGTTTGGAGACCATCAAAGAACAATATGTGCATGATGCTGATTTTAAAGATGTAATGCAGAATTGTAAAGAAGGAAGAATGTGGAACAAGTTCGTCGTTAACGATGGATTTGTGTTTCGTGCTAACAAGCTATGCATTCCAGCTAGCTCCGTTCGTCTTTTGTTGTTGCAGGAGGCGCATGGAGGAGGATTAATGGGACACTTTGGCGTGAAGAAGACGGAGGACGTACTTGCTACACATTTCTTTTGGCCAAAGATGAGACGGGATGTTGAGCGTTTTATTGCTCGCTGCACTACATGTCAAAAAGCTAAGTCACGACTCAATCCTCATGGTTTATATATGCCTTTGCCTGTACCTACTGTTCCTTGGGAGGATATATCTATGGACTTTGTTTTAGGTTTACCTCGAACAAAGAAGGGGAGGGATAGCATATTTGTTGTCGTGGATAGATTCTCGAAAATGGCACACTTTATACCATGTCATAAAAGTGATGATGCTGTTAATGTTGCTGATTTGTTCTTTCGTGAAATTATTCGCTTGCCTGGTGTGCCAAATACTATTGTTTCAGATCGTGATACTAAATTTCTTAGCTACTTTTGGAGATGTTTATCGGCTAAGTTGGGGACTAAACTGCTTTTTAGTACTACTTGTCACCCCCAAACTGATGGACAAACTGAAGTAGTCAATAGAACGTTGTCTACTATGCTTAGGGCTGTTTTGAAGAATAATAAGAAAATGTGGGAGGAATGCTTGCCTCATATTGAATTTGCTTATAATCGTTCATTGCATTCTACTACTAAGATGTGCCCTTTTGAAGTTGTGTATGGTTTCCTACCTCGTGCACCTATTGATTTGTTGCCTCTTCCATCTTCGGAGAAGGTTAATTTTGATGCTAAACAACGTGCTGAATTGATTTTAAAAATGCATGAGTTAACTAAGGAAAACATTGAGCGCATGAATGCTAAATATAAACTTGCTGGAGATAAGGGTAGAAAACATGTTGTGTTTGCACCTGGAGATCTTGTTTGGTTACATTTGCGAAAGGATAGATTTCCTGATTTGCGCAAATCAAAGTTAATGCCACGTGCTGATGGTCCCTTTAAGGTGTTAGAGAAAATAAATGATAATGCATATAAACTTGAGCTGCCTGCAGATTTTGGGGTTAGTCCCACTTTTAACATTGCAGATTTGAAGCCTTATTTGGGTGAGGAAGATGAACTTCCGTCGAGGACGACTTCATTTCAAGAAGGGGAGGATGATGAGGACATCAATACAATTGTTACACCCACAGCCCCTGCTGCTATACATACTGGACCAATTACTAGAGCTCGTGCACGCCAACTAAATTATCAGGTACTTTCGTTTCTTGGTAATGATTCTAATGTTCATGAGAATATGATGCTGCCTAAATTGGATACATTTGTTTTGCTTACAAATGAAGGGCCTAGCTTGGAGAAGGATGAACATTGGAGCAAGAACAAGTATGGAGATGATGGCATGCGCAAGGGGAACAAGAACGGAGTTACAAGTGATGATTTCAGGACTTTGAAGCCACCATAATGTGTGCATGAAGCCTTGGACGAAATATACAAGATGCCACTTCATAAATTTCGTCCCGAGGCTATTTTAGGTGCTGCGTCACCTTATTATTGGGCCAGGCCCATGTAATTTCAAAATACATAAGTATAGGCTATTTTTAGAGTCCGTATGTGTGGGGAAACAAGAGATAGGGTTGATTTCGGACACCTCCACCAAGGGCCACGAAATTCCCCCCCTCTTCCTCCATATATACAGCCCTTAGGGCATCGTTTAGACTTTGGGTTTTGTTTAGATTAAAAGTTCGCCATAGCTGCAACTTCGCGTACTTCGTTTGTGTTCAACGACCAGACAAAGGCGTCACAGAACCCCACCTTGATCAATAAAGCTTTCATCTTATATTCGCAATATCCAGATTGCAATATCAGTTTCTTGCTTGTTCTTCGTTTGCTCGCAGGAAACAGACCCTCGTGGTCAGGTTGATCGTGCTCCAGCGTGGTCAATAACCTCTCGGAGTTGGTTTAGCGATTGCTAAGGCGCGACGTCCTCGCACGTTCGTAGTCGGATCGTCAAAGTCGACTTCCACCAAAGCGAAATCCACCATCTCATCGAAAGACGGGACACCTTTGCCTCTATCAACGTGCCCTTCAAGAATCAAGTCGAGCCATCGCCAACCGCAATCGCGAACGGCGCAATCAAGAGGAAGCCCTTAGAGAAGAAATCCAAGAGAGGAACTACCATCCGCGTGTCCAACGTCAAGCTCCACAAGCTGTTTCACAAGCTCGTCAAGCTCCACCTCAACCTCAAGTTCAACAAGAGCAAGTTGATCAGTGACTTCCTCCATGCCAAGAGCAACATGAGGATGAGTACCCTCCATGTCAAGGGCGTCATCATCACCATCGCCAACAACACAATGAAGAGCAACGCTATGGCAAGCTCAAATTCACAATGCCCAAGTTCAATGGAAGCAATGATCCCGAAGAATACCTCTCATGGGCATTGAAGGTCGACAAAATCTTTCGTTTGCACAACTATGAGGAAGAGAAGAAGATCGCTATGGCATCACTTGAGTTCCAAGACTATGTGCTCATATGGTGGGAACAAGTCCTTGAGCGCCGACAAGCAAGAGGTGAACCTCCAATCACCACTTGGGCTCAAATGAAAGATGCCATGCGAGCACGTTTTGTGCCCACATACTACAACCACGATCTCTTTAAGAAGCTACAACTCCTCAAACAAGGAACAAAGTGTGTTGAAGAATACTACAAGGAAATGGAGATTGCCATGATTCGAGCCAATGTCATGGAGGATGGTGAGCAAACAATGGCACGATTCTTGAATGGACTCAATCATTCCATCAAGAAGATCGCCGACTTCCAACCCTACTCCAACCTCATTGAGCTCGTGCATCAAGTTACAAAGGCGGAACGTCAAGTGCAAGATGACTTCAAGTACGCCAAGTACTCATCCAAGACCTACGGCTTCTCCAATAACCAAGCTTCAACAACTACTCCAACTTCGACATCAACCAAGCTTTCTCCAAGCAGCGATGACAAGTCAAGTTACAAGAAAACTTCGGCAAGTTCAAGTCGTCTTCCTCCTACTACAAGCAACTTCAAGCCACGTGCTTCGTCTTCTACTACGACCGATGAGACCGTCAAGGCAAGCTCCTTCAAGTGTTTCACTTGCGGCGGCTGAGGCCACAAGTCCTATGAATCCACAAACAAGTGCACCATGATCCTCAATGATGATGGCACCTATGACTCAATGAGTGAAGATGAAATGGAAGCTCTTGAGCAAGTGGCCATGCACCGGCGTGTGAACGAGGATGAAGATGATCAAGTCTTCTGTGATGAAGATACGAGCCCCGCTCTTGTTATCTCCAAGGTCTTGACTCTTCAACATCAACAAGAAGAAGACCAAAGATGCCACATCTTCCACACTAAGGCCGGCATCAATGGACGATCCGTCAAGGTCATCATCGATGGAGGTAGTTGCCACAACTTGGCAAGCGAAGAACTATGCTCCAAGCTTCAATTGGTAAAGGGAAGCACCCGCACCCTTACAAGGTTCAATGGCTATGTGACTCCGGCAGTATCCGAGTTGAGCATATAGTCCAAGTCTCCTTCAAAATTTGTGCATATGAAGACAATTTGGAATGTGATGTGGTCCCAATGACCGTTTGCCACCACCTTCTTGGTCGACCGTGGCAATTCGACCGTGCTGTCTTCCACAACGGGCGTACCAACCACTATAGCTTCAAGATGAAAGGGAAGGAATATGTGCTACGACCTATGTCTCCTAGTCAAGTGATAGCCGACAAGCAAGCCAACCACCATAGAGAGAAGAGTCAAAAAGAGATCCACCAAAAAGTGAGTGAGAGCCACAAGCCAAACTTGAGCGCCTCTTTGATAGAGGCAAAGGTGTCCCGTCTTTCGATGAGATGATGGATATCGCTTTGGTGGCAGTCGACTTTGACGATCCGACTTCGAACGTGCGAGGACGTCGCGCCTTAGCAATCGCTAAACCAACTCCGAGAGGTTATTGACCACGCCGGAGCACGATCAACCTGACCACGAGGGTCTGTTTCCTGCAAGCAAACGAAGAACAAGCAAGAAACTGAGATTGAAATCTGGATATTGCGAATATAAGATGAAAGCTTTATTGATCAAGGTGGGGTTCTGTGACGCCTTTGTCTGGTCGTTGAACTCAAACGAAGTACGCGAAGTTGCAGCTATGGCGAACTTTTAATCTAAACAAAACCCAAAGTCTAAACGGTGCCCTAAGGGCTGTATATATGGAGGAAGAGAGGGGGAATTTCGTGGCCCTTGGTGGAGGGGTCCGAAATCAACCCTATCTCTTGTTTCCCCACACATACAGACTCTAAAAATAGCCTATACTTATGTATTTCGAAATTACATGGGCCTGGCCCAATAAAAAGGTGACGCAACACCTATAATAGCCTCGGGACGAAATTTATGAAGTGGCATCTTGTATATTTCGTCCATGGCTTCATGCACCCATTATGGTGGCTTCAATGTCCTGAAATCATCACTTGTAACTCCGTTCTTGTTCCCCTTGCGCATGGCATCATCTCCATGCTTGTTCTTGCTCCAATGTTCATCCTTCTCCAAGCTAGGCCCTTCATTTGTAAGCAAAACAAATGTATCCAATTTAGGCAGCATCATATTCTCATGAACATTAGAATCATTACCAAGAAACGAAAGTACCTGATAATTTAATTGGCGTGCGCGAGCTCTAGTAATTGGTCTCGTATATGTAGCAGTAGGGGCTGTGGGTGTAACAATGGTATTGATGTCCTCATCACTCTTCGCCTAGAGAGAAAAATCTCATACTATTTGCAACAAAAAGTCAGATGAGAGAAGTGTGTGAGAACCCATCGAGTGTGATGCACTTTGTCCTTGTGTGCAAGGATGGAGAACCAAAAATTAACACCTCTCACGAGCTACCTCTAGTGTTTCAATCTCTTTTGCAGGAATTCCAAGATGTTTTCCCCGATGAGCTACCTCCGGTTCTACCTCCTCTACGAGGCATTGAGCATCGAATCGACCTCATCCCAGGAGCGCCACTTCCAAACAAAGCTCCATACCGTGTCAATCCCGAAGAAACCAAGGAGATTCAACGGCAAGTACAACAACTAATCGACAACGGTCATGTACGTGAAAGCTTAAGCCCTTGTGCCGTTCCGGTTATACTTGTGCCTAAGCCCGATGGAAGTTTCCGCTTGTGTTCCGATTGTAGACCTATAAATGCTATTACTGTTCGCTATAGGCATCCCATTCCTCGCTTAGATGATATGCTTGATGAACTTAGTGGACCCAACTTTTTCTCAAAAATTGATCTTAAAAGTGGCTACTAACAAATATGCATTCTAGCGGGTGATGAATGGAAAACTGCTTTCAAAACCAAATTTGGCCTATATGAGTGGTTAGTTATGCCTATGGGTTTATCGGAGGCTCCCGGTACTTTCGTGCGCCTCATGCATTATGTGCTTCGCCCTTATATTGGAGTCTTTGCTGTGGTTTACTTCGATGATATTCTTGTGTTTAGCAAAACCATGAAAGAGCATCTTGATCATGTTAGGGCTGTTTTACAAACACTTCGCAAGGAAAGTCTTTATGCCAACATGAAAAAAATGCACATTTGGTGTTGACAAAGTGGTTTTCTTGGGTTTCGTTGTATCTTCCAAGGGTGTCCATGTTGATGAAACTAAAATTGCAGCAATTAAAACTTGGCCCCAACCCACCAATCTGCAACAAGTGTGTAGTTTTCTTGCTCTTGCGGGTTTTTATCATCGTTTTGTGAAAGATTTTAGCACTATCGCAGCTCCTTTGCATGCCTTGAGTAAGAAGAATGCTCCTTTTGTTTGGGGATCTTTGCAATCCACCGATTTTGATGAGCTCAAGTCTTTGCTTACTCATGCTCCGATTCTTGCTTTGCCCAATTTTGAAAAAACTTTTGAGGTTCATTGTGATGCAAGTGGTACCGGAATTCGCGGAGTTTTGATGCAAGAAAAATGAGCCATTGCATATTTTAGTGAAAAACTCTCCGGTGCTCAACTTAACTATCCCATCTATGACAAAGAATTGTATGCTTTAGTGCGTGTGCTACATGTTTGGGAACATTATCTTAGACCTCATGAGTTTGTCATCCATACCGATCATGAAACGCTTAAGTACTTAAAAGGTCAAACTAAGTTGAACAAGCGTCATGCCAAATGGAGTGAATTTATTGAATCTTTTCCCTATGTGATCAAGTACATTAAGGGTAAGGAAAATGTAGTTGCCGATGCACTTTCACGCATATGCACGCTTGTGACTCCTTTTGCTAAATGTTTGACGCATACATCTTGGGAACAATATTACATCAAGGATGGTTATCTTATGAGAGCTAACAAACCTTGCATTCCCGAGTCTTCTCTTCGTTTGCTCCTTTTGCAAGAGGCTCATGGAGGCGGACTCATGGGACATTTCAGACGCGACAAGACATTTTCCACGCTCTCCAAGAACTACTTTTGGCCCAAGATGTTCCGTGACATCTCATGCTTCACCACCCGATGCTCTACATGTCCCAAAGCTAAGTCTAAAGCTCAATCCCATGGTCTTTACATGCCTCTCCCTATTCCTTATCAACCTTGGGAAGACATTAGCATGGATTTTTGATGCGGAGCATCCCTCGCTCATCCCCATGGACGCATCTACATCTCCATCAACACCACGTGGACCCATGACTCAAGCCCGCTCTAAGGCTATCGAAGATAAGGTGAACTCGCTCCTCTCCGAAATCCCTCTTTCTACTCACGAGACATGGCTACTACCTCAGACGGAAACTCTATGTGTGATCAGGTACCATGCTGAAGAAGAAGCGACAGGCGTCAACTCTCTTCTCAGCCCGGAACCTGCCCGGAACCCGGCCCGGAACTTCCGGCCTACTCGGAACTTCCGGCCTCCTTCGACATCGACCACCCCGGGCATGCCAACTTTCTGCTTAGCCCGAAACCTGCCCGGAACTTCCGGCCCCCGGAACCTCCAGCCTCGCCCGAACTTCCGGCCCCTGGAAGCCAGCCCTGCTTCACCTGTGCCAACCTTTGGCTTAGGCCGGACCCTGCCCGGAACCTCCAGCGCCTGGAACTTCCGGCTTGGCCCGGAACTTCCGGCCCTGCCTGCACGCAGCCGCTTGGGCCGAGGCCCGTGTACCCTTCGGCCCCGTAGACTATATATACTCTCTCATCCCGTATGTTTTAGGGTTAGCATTGGATAGCTCATATTTGTGTGAGAGCCTTGCTCATCCACTTGGATACTTCTCCTCGGAGTTCAGGACCTCTTCGGAGAAGATCCCCCAAGCGGATTCAAGACCCCTTTCTAGGGAAGACCATCAAGACCTCCGTACGAAGAAGACCAGTGGCTTTGTATCCTTACCTTTGTTGATTTTGAATCATGTGCATCTCTTTGTGTTCGGTGATCTAGCACTCGTGTGATTGATTCTATGTCGGTTTCGTGATTCTCTCTCGTTCTCCCTGTGTTTTCCCCTTTGTGCTTCCGTGTGTTCTTCGTGAATCTCTGTAGGATCCTCTCCAAACGTGAAAGATCGTACAACTAGGGTTCTGCCCTACATCATATGGTATCATGAGCCACGTTGATCACGTTTTTGGAGCCCCTACCATTTGTTTTCTAGCTTGATTTTGTTATTTTCGTCCTAATTCCAAAAATTCCCCACCAAAAATAGCCCCAAATTTTTTTGTGATTTGTTGGTGAGTTGAGATTTTGTTGGATTTGATCCATGGATTTGCTTTGTTTTGAGTGGATCTAGCTTCCCTGCCCTTCCTTCCTTCTAATTTCTTCTTTTTCCCCTCGGATTTGGGTTTTTCCCAAGTTTTTTTGCCCAAATCCGCGATCCCGAAGTCTCTGTTCTTGGCAGATTCCCGACCCCCAGAACTTCCGGCCTTGCCCGGAACTTCCGGCCCCCGGACCTTCCGGTCATCCCCGGACCTTCCGGACCCCGGAACTTCCGTCTTGCCCGGAACTTCCGGCCTAAACAGAACGGTTGCACTTCTTCGACACTTTCGCTACTTCGGAAACTTCGATCACGGTGCAGCGGCATCTTCGCCAACGTACTGAAGACCGTGCACTGCGTCCCCATCGACTTTCCATCCGTTTCAACCTTCAACCGAAGCAAGGACGGTAACATCGACGACATCTTTGTCATACCTGGCAATTGCATTGATAACCCACATTGCCTCATTTCGCGTAGCTTACCCATCGAGACTAGCCATTGAGTATTGCAGGCAACGTGACTTGTGCACATTAGGGATCATACTCCATAAGCATACATACCATACCATAGTGGTGCATATCTTGGGATCCACTTGTGTGTCACAAAGTTGTCATAGCATACACAATTGTTATCTTGGTTCGTAAAGTTTTGCATAAGAAAAGAGCTCAAAGAGTGAAAGAGCCACCCAAGCTTTTAAGAAAAGGAGGAAAGATAAGCAAAGAGCTTATGAACAAGAACCATAGCATCATACTACATTAAGATTGTCATATTGGATCATCTTGGATCATTGCACCAAAATACCATACATATAGCATATTTGGGATAGAGATAGTTGCAATTTTGCCTAGTAGGTTGTGCACAAGTTTGCGTATCCGCCTATTGTGCAATCGTGCTAGCGTCTCTCTAGTATTGTGCAACAAGAGCATTTTCGTGGTTTCCACATTTTGGCTCACTTTTGGGTTGCACAATCCCACTTATCTATTTGCGTGTGTGTTTCCGTGTACCCATACTTGCTTGGTATACTTGTTGCATTTGCAAATTTGTGAACCTTTTCCAACATTATTGAAGCTCACTTACTATTGCATCAAATTCTGTGCCACCATCCTAACCAAGCTCCACCATAAGCTTTTACGTGTGTAGGTGTGAGAACCGACAAGAATTGGTACCAACAGTGCTATTTCATTGTCCGCATTTGAGTGGACTTGATCCATCTTCAACTTCGGTCAAGGTACATTTGGTACACATTCTTTTCCTCCTACCACTTACACTTTGTTTGGTATGATGGATAGGCCAAGTTCTTCTACCACTCCACCTCTCATCGAGAACGGCGACGACATGTCCTCATTCGTCACAAAGAGCCACCTCTTTGGTGCTCAAAGGGCGTTACACCAAGAGCAACAAGCTATGAACGACCGCATCGACAACCTCGCCACCGACTTGCGACTCTCTGAGCAACGTACAAGAGACTACTTCGGTAACAAGTTCGACTCTGACAAGCAAGAAAATGATGCAAGAATGGACGATATCCGCGCCTTGATGAGGAACCAGCATCCTTCCACTTCTTCATCCTCAAGACGGAGCCGCTCAATTCGACACTCCGACGACACCTTCTCCGACACAAGTACACCATCATCGACCATTCTTCGATGAGCCGCGCGTTAAGACCGTCATGCATCTCGGAACCCACTACAAGACAAGCATTCACAAGAGCTAGTCGATGAGCAAGTCCCTCGTCCTCAATCAAACCAAGTGGCTTTTGCTCAAGCTCAAGAACGGCAACGACTACGGCGCCAAGAAGAAGAACGAGCGCGTCTACACCAAGAAGAACAAGACGCCGAGGTTCAACGTCTTCAACAACAACAACGTGAAGCGCAAGCTCTTGAGGCGCAACGTGCCCTTCGAGATTTGAGCCGAGCGATTGCCAACCGCAATCACGAGCGGCGCAATCAAGAGGAAGCCCTTCGAGAGGAAATCCACGAGAGGAACTACCAAACGCGTGTACAACGTCAAGCTCCTCAAGCCCCTCCACAAGCTCGTCAAGCTCCACTTCAACCTCAAGTTCAACAAGAGGAAGTTGATCATGGACTTCGTCCGCGCCAAAAGCAACATGAGGATGACTATCCTCCACGTCAAGGACGTCATCATCACCATCGCCAACAACACAATGAAGAGTAACGCTATGGCAAGCTCAAGTTCACAATGCCCAAGTTCAATGGAAGCAATGATCCGGAAGAGTACCTCTCATGAGCATTGAAGGTCGACAAAATCTTTCGTTTGCACAACTATGAGGAAGAGAAGAAGATCGCAATGGCATCACTTGAGTTCCAAGACTATGTGCTCATATGGTGGGAACAAGTCCTTGAACGCCGTCAAGCAAGAGGTGACCCACCAATCACCACTTGGGTTCAAATGAAGGATGTCATGCGGGCACGCTTTGTACCAACCTACTACAACCGCGATCTCTTCAAGAAGCTACAACTCCTCAAGCAAGGAACAAAGAGTGTTGAAGTATACTACAAGGAAATGGAGATAGCCTTGATTCGAGCCAATGTCAAGGAAGATGATGAGCAAACAATGGCGCGTTTCTTTAATGGACTCAATCATCCCATCAAGAAGATTGCCGACTTCCAACCCTATTCCAACCTCATTGAGCTCGTACATCAAGCAACCAAGGTAGAACGTCAAGTGCAAGATGACTTCAAGTACGCCAAGTACTCATCCAAGACCTACGGTTTCTCCAACATCCAAGCTTCAACGACTCCTTCAACATCTACATCAACCAAACCTTCTCAAAGCAATGACGACAAGTCAAGTTACAAGAAAACTTCGTGAAGTTCAAGTTGCCTTCCTCCTACGACAAGCAACTTCAAGCCGCGTGCTTCATCATCTACTCCAACCGATGAGACCGTCAAAACAAGCTCCTTCAAGTGTTTCACTTGCGGCGGCCGAGGCCACAAGTCCTACCAATGCACGAACAAGCGCACCATGATCCTCAACGACGACGGCACATATGACTCAATGAGTGAAGAGGAGATGGAAGCCCTTGAGCAAGTGGCCATGCACCGGCGTGTGAACGAGGATGAAGATGATCAAGTCTTTTGTGATGAGGATTCGAGCCCCGCTCTCGTTGTCTCCAAGGTCTTGACTCTTCAACATCAAGAAGAAGAAGACCAACGATGCCACATCTTCCACACTAAGGCCGGCATCAATGGAAGGTCCGTCAAGGTCATCATCGATGGAGGTAGTTGCCACAACTTGGCAAGTGAAGAACTATGCTCCAAACTTCAATTGGTCAAGATGAAGCACCCGCACCCCTACAAGGTTCAATGGCTAAGTGACTCCAGCACTATACGAGTGGAGCATACGATCCAAGTGTCCTTGAAAATCAGTGCATATGAGGACACTTTGGAGTGTGATGTGGTCCCAATGACAGTTTGCCACCTCCTTGTTCGACCATGGCAATTCGACCGTGGTGTCATCCACAATGGGCGAACCAATCACTATAGCTTCAAGATGAAAGGGGAGTATGTGCTACGACCTATGTCTCCTAGTCAAGTGATAGCCGACAAGCAAACCACCCACCATGGAGAGAAGAGTGAGAAAGTGACCCACCCAAAAGTGAGTGAGAGCCACAAGCCAAATATGAGCGCCTCTTCGCCTAGAGAGAAAAACCTCATCCTATTTGCCACCAAAAGTGAGATAAGAGAAGTGTGTGAGAACCCATCGGGTGTGATGCACTTCGTCCTCGTGTGCAAAGATGGAGAGCCAACAACTAACACCTCTCACGAGTTACCTTTAGTGTTTCAGTCTCTTTTGCAGGAATTCAAAGATGTCTTCCCCGACGAGCTACCTCCGGGTCTACCTCCACTACGAGGCATTGAGCATCGAATCGACCTCATCCCCGGAGCGCCACTTCCAAACAAAGCCCCATACCGTGTCAATCCCGAAGAAACCAAGGAGATTCAACGACAAGTACAACAACTCATCGACAACGGTCATGTACGTGAAAGCTTAAGCCCATGTGTCGTTCCCGTTATACTTGTACCTAAACCCGATGGCAGTTTTCGCTTGTGTTCCGATTGTAGACCAATAAACGCCATCACCGTTCGTTATAGACACCCCATTCCTCGATTAGATGATATGCTTGATGAACTTAGCGGAGCCAACTTTTTCTCCAAAATTGACCTTAAAAGTGGCTATTATCAAATCCACATTCAAGAAGGTGATGAATGGAAAACTGCTTTCAAAACCAAATTTGGCTTATATGAGTGGTTAGTGATGCCTATGGGTTTGTCAAGCACTCGGAACTTTCGTGCGTCTTATGCATCATGTGCTTAGACCTTACATTGGAGTCTTCATTGTGGTTTACTTTGATGATATCCTTGTGTTTAGCAAAACCATGAAAGAGCACATTAAACATGTTAAATCTGTGTTGCAAATCCTCCGAAAGGAAAGCCTTTATGCAAACTTGAAAAAATGCACTTTTGGCGTTGACAAAGTGGTTTTCTTGGGTTTTGTTGTCTCTTCCAAGGGTGTCCATGTTGATGAAACTAAAATTGAAGCAATTAAAACTTGGCCCCAACCCACCAATTTGCAACAAGTGAGAAGTTTTCTTGGTCTTGCAGGATTTTACCGCCGCTTTTTGAAAAACTTTAGCACAATTGCAGCTCCTTTACATGCTTTGAGTAAGAAGAATGCTCCTTTTGTTTGGGGAACTTTACAATCAACCGCTTTTGATGAGCTCAAGTCTTTACTTACTCATGCTCCAATTCTTGCTTTGCCTAACTTTGACAAAACTTTTGAGGTTCATTGTGATGCAAGTGGTACCGGAATTGGCGGAGTTTTGATGCAAGAAAAATGAGCCATTGCTTATTTTAGTGAAAAACTCTCCGGTGCTCAACTTAACTATCCCATCTATGACAAAGAATTATATGCTTTAGTGCGTGTCCTACATGTTTGGGAACATTATCTTAGACCTCATGAGTTTGTCATCCATACCGATCATGAAACACTTAAGTACTTAAAAGGTCAAACTAAGTTGAACAAGCATCATGCCAAAGGAGTGAATTTATTGAATCTTTCCCATATGTGATCAAGTACATTAAGGGTAAGGAAAATGTAGTTGCCGATGCATTCTTGTCACTAAACTTGAGTTGAATGTTGGCTTTGAGCACATAAAAGACTTGTATGCTAATGATCCATCTTTTGCACCTCATTATGCTAAATGTTTGACGCATACATCTTGGGAACAATATTACATCAAGGATGGTTGTCTTATGAGAGATAACAAACTATGCATTCCCGAGTCTTCTCTTCGTTTGCTCCTTTTGCAAGAGGCTCATGGAGGTGGACTCATGGGACACTTTGGACGTGACAAGACTTTCGCCACGCTCTCCAAGACCTACTTTTGGCCAAAGATGTTCCGCGACGTCTCACGCTTCACCACCCGATGCTCTACATGTCGCAAAGCTAAGTCTAAAGCTCAATCTCATGGTCTTTACATGCCTCTTCCTATTCCTTATCAACCATGGGAAGACATTAGTATGGATTTTGTACTTGGTTTGCCTAGAACTCAAAATGGAAAGGATTCCGTGTTTGTCGTTGTGGACAGATTTTGTAAAATGGCACATTTCATTCCTTGCAACAAGATAGACGATGCTTCACATATTACCAATCTATTTTGTAGGGAAATCCTGTGACTTCATGGAGTACCAAAGACAATTGTCTCGGACCGCGATGTCAAGTTCTTGAGTTACTTTTGGAAGACCCTATGCACCAAGCTCGGCATCAAGCTATTGTTCTCTTCGGCATACCACCCTCAAACCGATGGCCAAACGGAGGTGACGAACTGTAAACTCTCCACTCTACTTCGCGTGTTGATAAAGAGAAACATCAAGGAGTGGGAAGAGTGCCTACCCATCACCGAGTACGCCTACAACCGTGCAAGACATTCGACGACCGGCAAGTCCCCCTTCGAGGTCGTCTACGGCTTCAACCCATTGTCCCCATTGGACATCCTACCTCTTCCTCTACAAGAGCGAACCAACCTCGACGCAAGTGCCCGTGCAAGCTACATCAAGAAGATGCATGAAGATACTAGGCACACCATCGAGCGACAAACACAACGACTAGCGACCAAGCTCAACGTCAACAAGCAACCCATGGTCTTAAACATTGGTGATCTAGTGTGGCTACACCTTCACAAGGACCGCTTCCCCATCGAACGCAAGTCCAAGCTTCTCCCTCGAGCCGACGGACCTTTCAAGGTGCTAGCACGCTACAACGACAACGCCTACAAGATTGACCTACCTCGAGACAAGTACAATGTGAGCGACATCTTCAACGTCAAGGACCTCGCACCTTACCATGGAGATGAAGTTTTTGATCCGAGGTCGGATCTCTCCCAAGGGGGAGGAGATGATGCGGAGCATCCCTCGCTCATCCCCATGGACGCATCTACATCTCCATCAACACCACGTGGACCCATGACTCGAGCCCACTCTAAGGCTATCGAAAATAAGGTGAACTCGCTCCTCTCCGAAATCCCTCTTTCTACTCACGAGACATGTCTACTACCTCAGACGGAAACTCTGTGTGTGATCAGGTACAATGTTGAAGAAGAAGCGACAGGCGTCAACTCTCTGCTCAGCCCGAAACCTGGCCCGGAACTTCCGGCCCCCGGAACTTCCGGCCTGCCCGGAACTTCCGGCCTCCTTCGACATCGACCACCCCGGGCATGCCAACTTTCTGCTTAGCCTGGAACCTGCCCGGAACTTCCGCCCCCCGGAACCTCCGGCCTCGCCCGGAACTTCCGGCCCCCGGAAGCCAGCCCTGCTTCACCTGTGCCAACCTTCGGCTTAGGCCGGACCCTGCCCGGAACCTCCGGCGCTCGGAACTTCCGGCCTGGCCCGGAACTTCCGGCCCTGCCTGCGCGCAGCCGCTTGGGCCAAGGCCCGTGTACCCTTCCACCCCGTAGACTATATATACTCTCTCATCCCGTACGTTTTAGGGTTAGCATTGGATAGCTCATATTTGTGTGAGAGCCTTGCTCATCCACTTGGATACTTCTCCTCGGAGTTCAGGACCTCTTCGGAGAAGATCCCCCAAGCGGATTCAAGACCCCTTTCTAGGGAAGACCATCAAGACCTCCGTACGGAGAAGATCAGTGGCTTTGTATCCTTACCTTTGTTGATTTTGAATCATGTGCATCTCTTTGTGTTCGGTGATCTAGCACTCGTGTGATTGATTCTATGTCGGTTTTGTGATTCTCTCTCGTTCTCCCCGTGTTTTCCCCTTTGTGCTTCCGTGTGTTCTTCATGAATCTCCGTAGGATCCTCTCCAAACGTGAAAGATCGTACAACTACGGTTCTGCCCTACATCAATTGTGTACTTGGTTTGCCTAGAACTCAAAATGGCAAGGATTCTGTGTATGTTGTTGTGGACCGATTTTCTAAGATGGCACATTTCATCCCTTGCAACAAGATAGACGATGCTTCACACGTTGCAAATCTCTTTTGTAGGGAAATCTTGCGTCTCCATGGAGTACCAAAGACAATCGTCTCCGACCGCGACGTCAAGTTCTTGAGTTACTTTTGTAAGACCCTATGCGCCAAGCTCGGAATCAAGCTCTTGTTCTCATCCGCATACCACCCTCAAACCGACGGCCAAACGGAGGTGACGAACCGTACACTCTCCACTCTACTTCAAATGTTGATCAAGAAGAACATCAAGGAGTGGGAGGAGTGTCTACCCATCGCCGAGTACGCCTACAACCGTGCAAGACATTCAGCGACCGGCAAGTCCCCCTTCGAGGCCGTCTACGTCTTCAACCCGTTGTCCCCATTGGACATTCTACCTCTTCCTCTTCAAGAGCGCACCAACCTCGACGCAAGTTCCTGTGCAAGCTACATCAAGAAGATGCATGAAGATACAAGACACACCATCGAGCGCCAAGTACAACGACTCGCGACCAAGCTCAACGTCAACAAGCATCCCATGATATTCAACATTGGAGACCTCGTGTGGTTACACCTTCGCAAGGACTGCTTCCCCAACGAACGCAAGTCCAAGCTTCTCCCTCAAGCCGACGGACCCTTCAAGGTGCTAGCATGCTACAACAACAACGCTTACAAGATCGATCTCCCAAGTGACAAGTACAACGTGAGCGACATCTTCAACGTCTCCGATCTCTCCCCGTACCATGGTGATGTGGATTTCGATCCGAGGTCGGATCTTTCCCAAGGGGGGGGGGAATGATGCGGAGCATCCTTCGGTCATCCCCATGGACATTCCATCCCCTCACCAAGCCTCACGAGGACCCATGACTATAGCACGTGCTAGAGCTCTCGAGACCGAGGTGACTTCTCTCCTTAATGATATCTCATATGATCCTCTCGAGACATGGCTACTACCTCAATCTGGAATATTGTGCATGATTAGG
Organism: Triticum dicoccoides; assembly: GCF_002162155.2. Lineage (NCBI taxonomy): Eukaryota > Viridiplantae > Streptophyta > Magnoliopsida > Poales > Poaceae > Triticum > Triticum dicoccoides. Next base: position 288,772,701 of record NC_041387.1, on the reverse strand, counting down.
TACCAAGAGGACCCTCCCGAGGATGCACGTGAAGATGGTCAAGACCCCAAGTCCATGGAAGAAGAGAACCCATGGAAGAAGGCAAGGACAGCCTCCAGGCACCGGACATCCGGCCAGGACCTTGGACATCCGGCCCCTGGAGATCCACAAGGCCAGGCATATGTAGAAGAAGCTACAGGGACCGGACATCCGGCGTCCAGCCCAGACATCCGGCCGCCACCGGAAATCCGGCCTAAATCCCGAACATCTGGCACCGGTGTCCAGGGAGCATAGAAGCTTGCCCCGACAGCCCGGACATCCGGCGTTCGCCCCGGACATCCGGCGCCTCCCGAAGCCGCGGACATCCGGCCCCTCCAAGAGGACATCCGGCGTCGCCCCTCAAGTGCACAGAAGAGTCAACTACACTGGCCCGGACATCCGGCCCCTCCAGCCCGGACATCCGGCACCTCGTGAGCGCCTGGACATCCGGCCCGTCGCCCGGACATCCGGCGCCCTCTCCCTGCACGCAGCTCCTTTGGGTCGTGACCCGTGTACCCCTTCGCCATTTGACTATATATACTCCCTCATCCCGTACATTCTAGGGTTAGCATTGGTTTAGCTCATATTTGTGTGAGAGCCTTGCTCATCCACTTGGTTACTTCTCCTCGGAGTTCACGACCTCTTCGGAGAAGATCCCCCAAGCGGATTCAAGACCCCTTTCTAGGGAAGACCATCAAGACCTCCTCACGGAGAAGAATGGTTCCTTTGTATCCTTACTGATGCGGAGCATCCCACGTTCATCCCCATGTACACTCCGACTACTCCCCAAGCCCCAAGGATACATAAGATGAGACCTTGACTATGCGCCATTGGACACAAGGTGAACCCATTCCTAAAAGCTTCCCCTTTCCATTCGCGTGAGACATGGCTACTACCTCATGCATGGACCTTGCCTAAACTCAGGTACAACAGAGATGACCATGGAGAATCAAAGGACAAAGGCCAAGCATGGAAGAGGAGAAGGAAGAAGAGCCAGCTGCTACAGGCCCCGGACATCCGGCCCTTCCCGCAAGCCAGGACATCCGGCCACAGCCTGATAGAGGCGGGGTGTCCCGATCTTTCGATGAGATGATAACTATCGATTTGGTGGAGACGACTTTGACGATCCGACTACAAACGTGCACGACGTTGCGCCTTAGCAATCGCTAAACCAATCTCCTGAGGTTACTGACGATGCCGGAAGCACGGTCAGCCTGACCACGAAGGTCTATTCCTGCAAGCAATCGAAGAACGAGCAAGAATATGATAAAGCAATCTGATTATTGCAAATATATATGAGGTATTGATAATGGTGGGGATCCGTAAGCGGTCTTGGTCTAGTCGTTGGACACAAACAAAGTACACGAAGTTGCAATGGCTAACTTTTAACTAAACAAATCCCAAGGAAAAGCTACTAGATGGATCTACTTATATAGGAGCAAGGGGTGGCGGCCAAGGAGGTGGGAAGACGTCCCAAGGCAGCCTAAAACTAAATCTAGGTCGTACAAGGCCAATGGGCCCAAGTGGAGGTGATGTAACACCTTTGGACTTGTAGTTTGACTCGGATTCTGCTGCAACATCAGATTGTTTCGTCCACAACTCAACGCTCCGGACGAATTTGAAGGTGATTCCAATTGGGTTGGAAAGTGCACGAAATCTAGTTTCCAACAAAAAAAGAATCACCCAATTCGGAGTCCGTATGAAAAACTTGTGTGCGTTTTGAGTCAGGTGTGTCTGTGCAGTCCGAATCTGAATCCAGAACGTGAGAGACTTGGACTCTATCTTCTCTTGGGCCAAAAGTGACGTGAGAGAACTTTTTGGACAGCAAATAAACATCTCTTTCTTCCTTATCTTCATATGTGGATTGTACAAATGTCCCATACACCTGCAATTAGACAAAACACAAAAGTGTGTGAAGTATTTTTGTTCTGGATAACATAAATAGATTATTGAATAGTTTGCACTAGAAATCACCTGACAAATATGCATATATGCAATAATTTTGGTCATATCCAAGGTAGTCATGTCCTCATCATCCTTCCCTTCTTGAAAATAAAGCCGTCCTCGGCGTTGCTTAATCTGAAATGTGGCTAACAAAAGAGACAAGGTGTACATGTTGTATATGTATATGTCATCCATTTTTACTTCCCTTGATTTTTGCATATATGACACATGAATAGATGAGTAACTTGCATAGTTCATAAAATCTAAAGCCAAAAAATTAGCACAAGAAGTAGAAGGCATGAAAATATTGCAACTCAGTTTGCACATATAAGTGAAGCTCTTATTCATTTCAAAAGATTGACAATGTTCATCATTAAACCATCCCAACATTGGTGAATAAACCTTACTTGCATCAAATTTACATGCTACAACATGCTTAAATAAGCAAACATGCAATAAGTCATTCAACACAGAATCATCACCAAGATTAGAGGTCATATCAAAATGATTAAACATTGGTTCTTTTGCATCAATAGTTAATTCAATGGGTGCACTCAAAATTGTTGGTATTTCAGTTGTTGGATCACATGGCAAAGTCAAATTATCAACGTAGTCCTCTAAAATAGGTGGTGTGATCAAAGTAGTGGGTAGCTCATCAGATGGTGCATTCAAATTGACAAGGCATTCATCATTCTCATGTAGAGATGGAAGATCAGTACCTTTGTCATTACCTCTTATGATCAACTCAGATGATGTAGCCACTCTCGGGGGCGATGTGTCACATGGTGGAGGTGATGTAGTCCTGACAACAACGGATGTGGTTGTCATAGTATGCCTAGTAGTTGAAGGAACAATCATATCAACTCTTGGAATGTGCACCGTGCGCTTGTGCTCCTCGTGGCCAACACATCGTTTTATTTCCTGTTCAGCTTTGCAAGCAAGATGAAACAAATGGTCCATAGGATAACACTCTTCATGAATTAGTATCTCTTGAATATCACGATTTAATCCTCCCCAAAATCTATCCATAAAATCATCTTCACTTTCTTCTAAAGAGGAATGCAACAAGGTAGTTTGTAAATCATCATAATATTTTGTTACAGTTTCACTACCTTGTTTTAAGTGTTGCAACTTCTTAATCATGTCACGAGTATAATAAGCAGGGACGAAAGTATGTCGCATGGCAAGTTTCAAATCATCCCAAGTAGTAGGTATATAATCAGGGTGTAACCGACAATATTCACTCCACCAAACCAAAGCATAACCAGTGAAAGAACCAACCGCAACCTTAACCTTTTTATGTTCATTGAAATTATGGGAAGCAAATATATTTTTTATGTCGAACTCCCATTCAATATATAAAGCAGGTTTAAAACGGCCATTAAATGGTGGTATAGATACATTAACCTGATCATGTGCATTTGGATATTTGTGCACCTCTCGTGACGGTTGTGGTATTTGCAAAGGTGGTGGCACGTCTCCCGCGATCGACAAAGCCCATGAATTGACTCTGGATCCTGTCATGATTAGTAGAACAAGAAACAGAACCAATCTCCTGAGGTTACTGACGATGCCGGAAGCACGGTCAGCCTGACCACGAAGGTCTATTCCTGCAAGCAATCGAAGAACGAGCAAGAATATGTAAAGCAATCTGAATATTGCAAATATATATGAGGTATTGATAATGGTGGGGATCCGTAAGCGGTCTTGGTCTGGTCGTTGGACACAAACGAAGTACACGAAGTTGCAATGGCTAACTTTTAACTAAACAAATCCCAAGGAAAAGCTACTAGATGGATCTACTTATATAGGAGCAAGGGGTGGCGGCCAAGGAGGTGGGAGGACGTCCCAAGGCAGCCTAAAACTAAATCTAGGTCGTACAAGGCCAATGGGCCCAAGTGGAGGTGATGTAACACCTTTGGACTTGTAGTTTGACTCGGATTCTGCTGCAGCATCAGATTGTTTCGTCCACAACTCAACGCTCCGGACGAATTTGAAGCTGATTCCAATTGGGTTGGAAAGTGCACGAAATCTAGTTTCCAACAAAAAAAGAATCACCCAATTCGGAGTCCGTATGAAAAACTTGTGTGCGTTTTGAGTCAGGTGTGTCTGTGCAGTCCGAATCTGAATCCAGAACGTGAGAGACTTGGACTCTATCTTCTCTTGGGCCAAAAGTGACGTGAGAGAACTTTTTGGACAGCAAATAAACATCTCTTTCTTCCTTATCTTCATATGTGGATTGTACAAATGTCCCATACACCTGCAATTAGACAAAACACAAAAGTGTGTGAAGTATTTTTGTTCTGGATAACATAAATAGATTATTGAATAGTTTGCACTACAAATCACCTGACAAATATGCATATATGCAATATTTTTGGTCATATCCAAGGTAGTCATGTCCTCATCATCCTCCCCTTCTTGAAAATAAAGCCATCCTCGGCGTTGCTTAATCTGAAATGTGGCTAACAAAAGAGACAAGGTGTACATGTTGTATATGTATATGTCATCCATTTTTACTTCCCTTGATTTTTGCATATATGACACATGAATAGATGAGTAACTTGCATAGTTCATAAAATCTAAAGCCAAAAAATTAGCACAAGAAGTAGAAGGCATGAAAATATTGCAACTCAGTTTGCACATATAAGTGAAGCTCTTATTCATTTCAAAAGATTGACAATGTTCATCATTAAACCATCCCAATATTGGTGAATAAACCTTACTTGCATCAAATTTAGATGCTACAACATGCTTAAATAAGCAAACATGCAATAAGTCATTCAACACAGAATCATCACCAAGATTAGAGGTCATATTAAAATGATTAAACATTGGTTCTTTTGCATCAATAGTTAATTCAATGGGTGCACTCAAAATTGTTGGTATTTCAGTTGTTTGATCACATGGCAAAGTCAAATTATCAACGTAGTCCTCTAAAATAGGTGGTGTGATCAAAGTAGTGGGTAGCTCATCAGATGGTGCATTCAAATTGACAAGGCATTCATCATTCTCATGTAGAGATGGAAGATCAGTACCTTTGTCATTACCTCTTATGATCAACTCAGATGATGTAGCCACTCTCGGGGGCGATGTGTCACATGGTGGAGGTGATGTAGTCCTGACAACAACGGGTGTGGTTGTCATAGTATGCCTAGTAGTTGAAGGAACAATCATATCAACTCTTGGAATGTGCACCGTGCGCTTGTTCTCCTCGTGGCCAACACGTCGTTTTATTTCCTGTTCAGCTTTGCAAGCAAGATGAAACAAATGGTCCATAGGATAACACTCTTCATGAATTAGTATCTCTTGAATATCACGGTTTAATCCTCCCCAAAATCTATCCATAAAATCATCTTCACTTTCTTCTAAAGAGGAATGCAACAAGGTAGTTTGTAAATCATCATAATATTTTGTTACAGTTTCACTACCTTGTTTCTTGTTCTACTAATCATGACAGGATCCAGAGTCAATTCATGGGCTTTGTCGATCGCGGGAGACGTGCCACCACCTTTGCAAATACCACAACCGTCACGAGAGGTGCACAAACATCCAAATGCACATGATCAGGTACAAAGGATGAATAGATCTAACTCTTTTTTATGGATTTTTCTTGGACAATAGGTAAGAAAATAAATCTAATCTAGGAAAACTGGAAATTCTCACCGAGCAACCTGAAAACTGATACCACTTGATAGAGGCGGGGGTGTCCCGATCTTTCGATGAGATGATAACTATCGATTTGGTGGAGACGACTTTGACGATCCGACTACAAACGTGCACGACGTTGCGCCTTAGCAATCGCTAAACCAACTCCGTGAGGTTATTGACCACGCCGGAGCACAATCAACCTGACCACGAAGGTCTATTCCTGCAAGCAATCGAAGAACAAGCAAGAATATGATAAAAGCAATCTGAATATTGCGAGTATATATGAAGTATTGATAAAGGTGGGGATCCGTAAGCGGTCTTGGTCTGGTCGTTGGACACAAACGAAGTACACGAAGTTGCAATGGCTAACTTTTAACTAAACAAATCCCGAGGAAAAGCTACTAGATGGATCTACTTATATAGGAGCAAGGGGTGGCGGCCAAGGAGGTGGGAGGACGTCCCAAGGCAGCCTAAAACTAAATCTAGGTCGTACAAGGCCAATGGGCCCAAGTGGAGGTGATGTAACACCTTTGGACTTGTAGTTTGACTCGGATTCTGCTGCAGCATCAGATTGTTTCGTCCACAACTCAACGCTCCGGACGAATTTGAAGGTGATTCCAATTGGGATGGAAAGTGCACGAAATCTAGTTTCCAACAAAAAAAGAATCACCCAATTCGGAGTCCGTATGAAAAACTTGTGTGCGTTTTGAGTCAGGTGTGTCTGTGCAGTCCGAATCTGAATCCAGAACGTGAGAGACTTGGACTCTATCTTCTCTTGGGCCAAAAGTGACGTGAGAGAACTTTTTGGACAGCAAATAAACATCTCTTTCTTCCTTATCTTCATATGTGGATTGTACAAATGTCCCATACACCTGCAATTAGACAAAACACAAAAGTGTGTGAAGTATTTTTGTTCTGGATAACATAAATAGATTATTGAATAGTTTGCACTACAAATCACCTGACAAATATGCATATATGCAATATTTTTGGTCATATCCAAGGTAGTCATGTCCTCATCATCCTCCCCTTCTTGAAAATAAAGCCATCCTCGGCGTTGCTTAATCTGAAATGTGGCTAACAAAAGAGACAAGGTGTACATGTTGTATATGTATATGTCATCCATTTTTACTTCCCTTGATTTTTGCATATATGACACATGAATAGATGAGTAACTTGCATAGTTCATAAAATCTAAAGCCAAAAAATTAGCACAAGAAGTAGAAGGCATGAAAATATTGCAACTCAGTTTGCACATATAAGTGAAGCTCTTATTCATTTCAAAAGATTGACAATGTTCATCATTAAACCATCCCAATATTGGTGAATAAACCTTACTTGCATCAAATTTAGATGCTACAACATGCTTAAATAAGCAAACATGCAATAAGTCATTCAACACAGAATCATCACCAAGATTAGAGGTCATATCAAAATGATTAAACATTGGTTCTTTTGCATCAATTGTTAATTCAATGGGTGCACTCAAAATTGTTGGTATTTCAGTTGTTTGATCACATGGCAAAGTCAAATTATCAACGTAGTCCTCTAAAATAGGTGGTGTGATCAAAGTAGTGGGTAGCTCATCAGATGGTGCATTCAAATTGACAAGGCATTCATCATTCTCATGTAGAGATGGAAGATCAGTACCTTTGTCATTACCTCTTATGATCAACTCAGATGATGTAGCCACTCTCGGAGGCGATGTGTCACATGGTGGAGGTGATGTAGTCCTGACAACAACGAATGTGGTTGTCATAGTATGCCTAGTAGTTGAAGGAACAATCATATCAACTCTTGGAATGTGCACCGTGCGCTTGTTCTCCTCGTGGCCAACACGTCGTTTTATTTCCTGTTCAGCTTTGCAAGCAAGATGAAACAAATGGTCCATAGGATAACACTCTTCATGAATTAGTATCTCTTGAATATCACGGTTTAATCCTCCCCAAAATCTATCCATAAAATCATCTTCACTTTCTTCTAAAGAGGAATGCAACAAGGTAGTTTGTAAATCATCATAATATTTTGTTACAGTTTCACTACCTTGTTTTAAGTGTTGCAACTTCTTAATCATGTCACGAGTATAATAAGCAGGGACGAAAGTATGTCGCATGGCAAGTTTTAAATCATCCCAAGTAGTAGGTATATAATCAGGGTGTAACCGACAATATTCACTCCACCAAACCAAAGCATAACCAGTGAAAGAACCAACCGCAACCTTAACCTTTTTATGTTCATCGAAATTATGGGAATCAAATATATTTTTTATGTTGAACTCCCATTCAATATATAAAGCAGGTTTAAAACGGCCATTAAATGGTGGTATAGATACATTAACCTGATCATGTGCATTTGGATGTTTGTGCACCTCTCGTGACGGTTGTGGTATTTGCAAAGGTGGTGGCACGTCTCCCGCGATCGACAAAGCCCATGAATTGACTCTGGATCCTGTCATGATTAGTAGAACAAGAAACAAAACCAAAAATAATGTTCCTATAACTACTAGGATGTGGTGGTAAAACGCTCACAGTAAAGCAAATATCAATGTCTTACAAGTTCTTACCATGCAGCAGGCGGTGATCGGCAACCAGCGGTGTCAAGTAACTCCGAATATTGAGTAAAGCGATTGCCAGGGGAGCGTATGTATACACGGTGTAGAAATATGTGGAACTGGGTTGGCTATATATGGTAGCAAAAGATTAGCAATAATCAATTCAAAGATGCAATGTTGAATAAACGCTCAACGACGGTACTGTGCTGGTCCTAGGCTAGACCAAACTAGAGACGCGAGCCTAGAACACTAATGAGGTCACGTCGTAGCACAACTAGCATCAATAAAGGAAATGAAGTAGCTCTGGACAGCAAGATATAAGTGAAGATCACAATAGCAGTAGACCTATTTAGAAGCTGATGTTGAGGTGCCAAATACTGAACTAGCTTCTGCAACTATTTAGATGCGGCTCGTCGCTAGCTTTCATTTGAGTACTCGCGGAGCCAAAACAGACTTCATATGAGGAAGTTATGCCTGTTTTACTAAACAGTGCACAAAACAGATTCCAATCCGAATTCAAATACGAGATTGAGTCTAGATAGATCCGAATTTTGTTTTTTTTTCTCCTCTCTTTTTTTCTCACACTTTTTTTCTCTTTTTCTTCTCTCTCTTTTTCTTTTTTTTCCTTTTTTCTCTTTTTTTTCTCTATCTTTTTTTTTCAAGACAAACTAGATAAGATGCAGATTGGATCAGGCGAAGATGTGAATGACCTCAACTATGATTATGACAATGAACAGTGCGTAGCACGTGGTGGAAATTAATAGATGGGATGGTGGACAGCGGAAGGGATAATGATGCAGCGGCGGCGTGACTAATGTGAACAGAACTTGAAACTCTAAAGGAACTAGACGCTAAGACCAGCAACTTACACGACGATGCAACCGATAATTCAACTATGCAAGCAATGAATAGAAAATTGCAAAGGCTCAGACTGGCTTGGATAAAGGATGAACAGATCTAACTTTTTTTGTGTGGCTTTTTCTTGGACAATAGGTAAGAAAATAAATCTAATCTAGGAAAACTGGAAATTCTCACCGAGCAACCTGAAAACTGATACCACTTGATAGAGGCGGGGTGTCCCGATCTTTCGATGAGATGATAACTATCGATTTGGTGGAGACGACTTTGACGATCCGACTACAAACGTGCACGACGTTGCGCCTTAGCAATCGCTAAACCAATCTCCTGAGGTTACTGACGATGCCGGAAGCACGGTCAGCCTGACCACGAAGGTCTATTCCTGCAAGCAATCGAAGAATGAGCAAGAATATGATAAAGCAATCTGAATATTGCAAATATATATGAGGTATTGATAATGGTGGGGATGTGTAAGCGGTCTTGGTCTGGTCGTTGGACACAAACGAAGTACACGAAGTTGCAATGGCTAACTTTTAACTAAACAAATCCCAAGGAAAAGCTACTAGATGGATCTACTTATATAGGAGCAAGGGGTGGCGGCCAAGGAGGTGGGAGGACGTCCCAAGGCAGCCTAAAACCAAATCTAGGTCGTACAAGGCCAATGGGCCCAAGTGGAGGTGATGTAACACCTTTGGACTTGTAGTTTGACTCGGATTCTGCTGCAGCATCAGATTGTTTCGTCCACAACTCAACGCTCCGGACGAATTTGAAGGTGATTCCAATTGGGTTGGAAAGTGCACGAAATCTAGTTTCCAACAAAAAAATAATCACCCAATTCGGAGTCCGTATGAAAAACTTGTGTGCGTTTTGAGTCAGGTATGTCTGTGCAGTCCGAATCTGAATCCAGAACGTGAGAGACTTGGACTCTATCTTCTCTTGGGCCAAAAGTGACGTGAGAGAACTTTTTGGACAGCAAATAAACATCTCTTTCTTCCTTATCTTCATATGTGGATTGTACAAATGTCCCATACACCTGCAATTAGACAAAACACAAAAGTGTGTGAAGTATTTTTGTTCTGGATAACATAAATAGATTATTGAATAGTTTGCACTAGAAATCACCTGACAAGTATGCATATATGCAATATTTTTGGTCATATCCAAGGTAGTCATGTCCTCATCATCCTCCCCTTCTTGAAAATAAAGCCGTCCTCGGCGTTGCTTAATCTGAAATGTGGCTAACAAAAGAGACAAGGTGTACATGTTGTATATGTATATGTCATCCATTTTTACTTCCCTTGATTTTTGCATATATGACACATGAATAGATGAGTAACTTGCATAGTTCATAAAATCTAAAGCCAAAAAATTAGCACAAGAAGTAGAAGGCATGAAAATATTGCAACTCAGTTTGCACATATAAGTGAAGCTCTTATTCATTTCAAAAGATTGACAATGTTCATCATTAAACCATCCCAACATTGGTGAATAAACCTTACTTGCATCAAATTTACATGCTACAACATGCTTAAATAAGCAAACATGCAATAAGTCATTCAACACAGAATCATCACCAAGATTAGAGGTCATATCAAAATGATTAAACATTGGTTCTTTTGCATCAATAGTTAATTCAATGGGTGCACTCAAAATTGTTGGTATTTCAGTTGTTGGATCACATGGCAAAGTCAAATTATCAACGTAGTCCTCTAAAATAGGTGGTGTGATCAAAGTAGTGGGTAGCTCATCAGATGGTGCATTCAAATTGACAAGGCATTCATCATTCTCATGTAGAGATGGAAGATCAGTACCTTTGTCATTACCTCTTATGATCAACTCAGATGATGTAGCCACTCTCGGGGGCGATGTGTCACATGGTGGAGGTGATGTAGTCCTGACAACAACGGATGTGGTTGTCATAGTATGCCTAGTAGTTGAAGGAACAATCATATCAACTCTTGGAATGTGCACCGTGCGCTTGTGCTCCTCGTGGCCAACACATCGTTTTATTTCCTGTTCAGCTTTGCAAGCAAGATGAAACAAATGGTCCATAGGATAACACTCTTCATGAATTAGTATCTCTTGAATATCACGATTTAATCCTCCCCAAAATCTATCCATAAAATCATCTTCACTTTCTTCTAAAGAGGAATGCAACAAGGTAGTTTGTAAATCATCATAATATTTTGTTACAGTTTCACTACCTTGTTTTAAGTGTTGCAACTTCTTAATCATGTCACGAGTATAATAAGCAGGGACGAAAGTATGTCGCATGGCAAGTTTCAAATCATCCCAAGTAGTAGGTATATAATCAGGGTGTAACCGACAATATTCACTCCACCAAACCAAAGCATAACCAGTGAAAGAACCAACCGCAACCTTAACCTTTTTATGTTCATCGAAATTATGGGAAGCAAATATATTTTTTATGTCGAACTCCCATTCAATATATAAAGCAGGTTTAAAACGGCCATTAAATGGTGGTATAGATACATTAACCTGATCATGTGCATTTGGATGTTTGTGCACCTCTCGTGACGGTTGTGGTATTTGCAAAGGTGGTGGCACGTCTGCCGCGATCGACAAAGCCCATGAATTGACTCTGGATCCTGTCATGATTAGTAGAACAAGAAACAAAACCCAAAAATAATGTTCCTATAACTACTAGGATGTGGTGGTAAAACGCTCACAGTAAAGCAAATATCCATATCTTAAAAGTCTAAACGACCTAGACACTAAGACCAGCAACTCGACACGACGATGCAACCGATAATTCAACTATGCAAGCAATGAAAAGAAAATTACAAAGGCTCAGACTGGCTTGGACAAAGGATGAATAGATCTAACTCTTTTTTGTGGATTTTTCTTGGACAATAGGTAAGAAAATAAATCTAATCTAGGAAAAACTGGAAATTCTCACCGAGCAACCTAAAAACTGATACCACTTGATAGAGGCGAGGGTGTCCCGATCTTTCGATGAGATGATAACTATCGATTTGGTGGAGACGACTTTGACGATCCGACTACAAACGTGCACGACGTTGCGCCTTAGCAATCGCTAAACCAATCTCCTGAGGTTACTGACGATGCCGGAAGCACGGTCAGCCTGACCACGAAGGTCTATTCCTGCAAGCAATCGAAGAACGAGCAAGAATATGATAAAGCAATCTGAATATTGCAAATATATATGAGGTATTGATAATGGTGGGGATCCGTAAGCGGTCTTGGTCTGGTCGTTGGACACAAACGAAGTACACGAAGTTGCAATGGCTAACTTTTAACTAAACAAATCCCAAGGAAAAGCTACTAGATGGATCTACTTATATAGGAGCAAGGGGTGGCGGCCAAGGAGGTGGGAAGACGTCCCAAGGCAGCCTAAAACTAAATCTAGGTCGTACAAGGCCAATGGGCCCAAGTGGAGGTGATGTAACACCTTTGGACTTGTAGTTTGAATCGGATTCTGCTGCAGCATCAGATTGTTTCGTCCACAACTCAATGCTCCGGACGAATTTGAAGGTGATTCCAATTGGGTTGGAAAGTGCACGAAATCTAGTTTCCAACAAAAAAAGAATCACCCAATTCGGAGTCCGTATGAAAAACTTGTGTGCGTTTTGAGTCAGGTGTGTCTGTGCAGTCCGAATCTGAATCCAGAACGTGAGAGACTTGGACTCTATCTTCTCTTGGGCCAAAAGTGACGTGAGAGAACTTTTTCGACAGCAAATAAACATCTCTTTCTTCCTTATCTTCATATGTGGATTGTACAAATGTCCCATACACCTGCAATTAGACAAAACACAAAAGTGTGTGAAGTATTTTTGTTCTGGATAACATAAATAGATTATTGAATAGTTTGCACTACAAATCACCTGACAAATATGCATATATGCAATATTTTTGGTCATATCCAAGGTAGTCATGTCCTCATCACAGCCCGGACATCCGGCGCCCATCACAGAACGCGTCTAGAAGCTGAACCCCGTCAGCCCGGACATCCGGCCAGAGGCCCGGACATCCAGCCCTTCCCGAGCCGCCGGACATCCGGTGCCTGCCCGGAAATCCGGCGCATGCTATGTAGAGAGCAGAAGAATCGGCTACTCCAGCTGATAGAGGCAAAGGTGTCCCGTCTTTCGATGAGATGATGGATATCGCTTTGGTGGAAGTCGACTTTGACGATCCGACTACGAACGTGCGAGGACGTCGCGCCTTAGCAATCACTAAACCAACTCCGAGTGGTTATTGACCACGCCGGAGCACGATCAACCTGACCACGAGGGTCTGTTTCCTGCGAGCAAACGAAGAACAAGCAAGAAATTGAGATTGCAATCTGGATGTTGCGAATATAAGACGAAAGCTTTATTGATCAAGGTGGGGTTCTATGAAGCCTTTGTCTTGTCGTTGAACACAAACAAAGTACGCGAAGTTGCAGCTATGGCGAACTTTTAATCTAAACAAAACCCAAAGTCTAAACGATGCCCTAAGGGCTGTATATATGGAGGAAGAGGGGGGAATTTCGTGGCCCTTGGTGGAGGGGTCCGAAATCAACCCTATCTCTTGTTTCCCCACACATACGGACTCTAAAAATAGCCTATACTTATGTATTTCGAAATTACATGGGCCTAGCCCAATAATAAGGTGACGCAGCACCTAGAATAGCCTCGGGACGAAATTTATGAAGTGGCATCTTGTATATTTCGTCCAAGGCCTCATGCACCCATTATGGTGGCTTCAAAGTCCTGAAATCATCACTTGTAACTCCGTTCTTGTTCCCCTTGCGCATGCCATCATCTCCATGCTTGTTTTTGCTCCAATGTTCATCCTTCTCCTAGCTAGGCCCTTCATTTATAAGCAAAACAAATGTATCCAATTTAGGCAGCATCATATTCTCATGAACATTAGAATCATTACCAAGAAACAAAAGTACCTGGTAATTTAGTTGGCGTGCGCGAGCTCTAGTAATTGGTCCAGTATGTATAGCAGCAGGGGCTGTGCGTGTAACTACTGTATTTATGTCCTCATCATCCTCCCCTTCTTGAAATGAAGTCGTCCTCGACAGAAGTTCATCTTCCTCACCCAAATAAGGCTTCAAATCTGCAATGTTAAAAGTGGGACTAACCCCAAAATCTGCAGGCAGCTCAAGTTTATATGCATTATCATTTATTTTCTCCAACACCTTGAAGGGACCATCAGCACGTGGCATTAGCTTTGATTTGCGCAAATTAGGAAATCAATCCTTACGCAAATGTAACCAAACAAGATCTCCAGGTGCAAACACAACATGTTTTCTACCCTTATCTGCAGCAAGTTTATATTTAGCATTCATACGCTCAATGTTTTCCTTAGTTAACTCATGCATTTTTAAAATCAATTCAGCATGTTGTTTAGCATCAAAATTAACCTTTTCCGAAGATGGAAGAGGCAACAAATCTATAGGTGCACAAGGTAGGAAACCATACACAACTTCAAAAGGGCACATCTTCGTAGTAGAATGCAATGAGCGATTATAAGAAAATTCAATATGAGGCAAGCATTCCTCCCACATTTTCTTATTATTCTTCAAAACATCCCTAAGCATAGTAGACAATGTTCTATTGACTACTTTAGTTTGTCCATCAATTTGGGGGTGACAAGTAGTACTAAAAAGCAGCTTAGTCCCCAACATAGCCCATAAACATCTCCAAAAGTGGCTAGGAAATTTAGTATCATGATCTGAAACAATAGTATTTGGCACACCATGCAAGCGAATAATTTCATGAAAGAACAAATCAGCAACATTAACAGAATCATCGCTTGTATAACATGGTATAAAATGTGCCATTTTCGAGAATCTATCCACGACAACAAATATGCTATCCCTCCCCTTCTTTGTTCGAGGTAAACCTAAAACAAAGTCCATAGATACATTCTCCCAAGGAACACTAGGTACAGGCAAAGGCATATATAAACCATGAGGATTGAGTCGTGACTTAGCTTTTTGACATGTAGTGCAGCGAGCAATTAAACGCTCAACATCCCGTCTCATCTTTGGCCAAAAGAAATGTGTAGCAAGTACGTCCTCCGTATTCTTCACACCAAAGTGTCCCATTAATCCTCCTCCATTGATAGAGGCAAAGGTGTCCCGTCTTTCGATGAGATGATGGATATCGCTTTGGTGGAAGTCGACTTTGACGATCCGACTACGAACGTGCGAGGACGTCGCGCCTTAGCAATCGCTAAACCAACTCCGAGAGGTTATTGACCACGCCGGAGCACGATCAACCTGACCACGAGGGTCTGTTTCCTGCGAGCAAACGAAGAACAAGCAAGAAACTAAGATTGCAATCTGGATATTGCGAATATAAGATGAAAGCTTTCTTGATCAAGGTGGGGTTCTGTGACGCCTTTGTCTGGTCGTTGAACACAAACGAAGTACGCGAAGTTGCAGCTATGGCGAACTTTTAATCTAAACAAAACCCAAGGGAAAAGCTACTAGAAGGATCTACTTATATAGGAGCAAGGGGTGACGGCCTAGGAGGTGGGAGGACGTCCCAAGGCAGCCTAAAACTAACCCTAGGTCGTACAAGGCCAATGGGCCCAAGTGGAGGTGATGCAACACCTTTGGGCTTGTTGTTTGACTCGGATTCTGCTGCAGCGTCTGATTGTTTCGTCGATATCTCAACGCTCCGGACGAATTTGAAGGTGAATCCAACTGGGCTGCAAAGAGCACGAAATCTAGAATCCAACAAAAAAAGAATCACCCAATTCGGAATCCGTATGAAAAAGTTGTTGGCGTTTTGAGTCAGATATGTCTGTGAAGTCCGAATCTGAATCCAGAACGTGAGAGACTTGGACTCTATCTTCTCTTGGCCCAAAAGTGACGTGAAAGAACTTTTTGAACACCACTTAAACATCTCTTTCTCCCTTATCTTCATATGTGAATTGTACAAATATCCCATACACCTGCAATTAGGAAAAACACAAAAGTGTGTGAAGTATTTTTGTTCTGGATAACATAAATAGATTATTGAATAGTTTGCACTAGAAATCACCTGACAAATATGCATGTATGCAATATTTTTGGTCGTATCCAAGGTAGTCATGTCCTCATCATCCATGCGCCTCCTGCAACAACAAAAGACGAACAGAGCTAGCTGGAATGCGTAGCTTGTTAGCACAAAACACAAATATATCGTTAACGACGAACTTGTTCCACATTCTTCCTTCTTTACAATTCTGCATTACATCTTTAAAATCAGCATCATGCACATATTGATCTTTGATGGTCTCCAAACCAAATATTTTAAAGTCAAGTTGAGAAAGCATAGTATAGCGACGAGACAATGCATCAGCAATAACATTTTCTTTTCCCTTCTTGTGTTTAATGACATAAGGGAAAGTCTCAATGAATTCAACCTATTTAGCATGTCTACGATTCAGTTTAGCTTGACTTTTAATATGTTTCAAAGATTCATGATCAGAATGTATAACAAATTCTTTGGGCCATAAATAATGTTGCCATGTTTCTAAAGTCCGAACAAGAGCATATAATTCTTTATCATAAGTAGAATAATTTAGAA
The DNA here is from genome assembly GCF_002162155.2 of Triticum dicoccoides. NCBI lineage: Eukaryota > Viridiplantae > Streptophyta > Magnoliopsida > Poales > Poaceae > Triticum > Triticum dicoccoides. The sequence continues at coordinate 288,756,126 of NC_041387.1, read as the reverse complement.
TAGGCCCACTCAATTTTTTAGAAAAATATGCAACATGTTTGCCATCTTGTAATAACACACCTCCTAATCCAATTCCACTAGCATCACATTCAAGCTCAAAAGTCTTATTAAAATCAGGAAGTTGGAGTAAAGGAGCATGTGTCAACTTATCTTTCAATACCATGAAGGCTTCTTCCTGTGCGGTACCCCAAAGAAAAGTCACATCTCTCTTTGTAAGCTCATTGAAAGGTGCAGCAATGGTGCTGAAATCTCTCACAAAACGCCTATAGAATCCAGCGAGGCCAAGAAAACTCCTCACTTGTGTGACCGTTTTGGGCTGTGGCCAACTCTCAATGGCGTCAATCTTGGCTTTATCAACTTCAATTCCCTGTGGAGTAACAACATAGCCAAGAAAAGATACTCGGTCGGTGCAAAAGGTGCACTTCCCAAGGTTACCAAACAAACCTGCATCACGTAGAGCAATAAAAACAGCACGTAAATGTTCCAAATGTTCTTCCAAAGGTTTGCTATAAATCAATATGTCATCAAAGTAAACTACCACAAATTATCCAATGAAAGCACGTCACCCAAAAGGCATGACTAACCACTCATATAATCCAAACTTAGTTTTAAATGCTGTTTTCCATTCATCTCCTAATTTCATACGAATTTGATGGTATCCACTATGCAAATCAACTTTGGAGAATATTGTAGAGACACTCAATTCATCAAGCATATCATCTAGCCTAGGAATAGGATGACGATAACGAATAGTCATATTATTAATGCCTCTACAATCAACACACATACGTGATGTACCATCCTTTTTCGGCACTAGAATAATAGGAACAGCACAAGGACTAAGGAATTCGCGTATATAACCTTTGTCGAGAAGCTCTTGTACTTGACGCATAATCTCCTTCGTCTCCTCTAGATTGGTACGGTATGGCGCACTGTTTGGTAGTGAAGCACCGGGAATTAAGTTAATCTGATGCTCAATCCCGCGAATAGGCGGTAATCCCGGTTGATAGAGGCAAAGGTGTCCCGTCTTTCGATGAGATGATGGATATCGCTTTGGTGGCAGTCGACTTTGACGATCCGACTACGAACGTGCGAGGACGTCGTGCCTTAGCAATCGCTAAACCAACTCCGAGAGGTTATTGACCACGTCGGAGCACGATCAACCTGACCACGAGGGTGATGAGGACATCAATACAATTGTTACACCCACAGCCCCTGCTGCTATACATACTGGACCAATTACTAGAGCTCGTGCACGCCAACTAAATTACCAGGTACTTTCGTTTCTTGGTAATGATTCTAATGTTCATGAGAATATGATGCTGCCTAAATTGGATACATTTGTTTTGCTTACAAATGAAGGGCCTAGCTTGGAGAAGGATGAACATTGGAGCAAGAACAAGCATGGAGATGATGGCATGCGCAAGGGGAACAAGAACGGAGTTACAAGTGATGATTTCAGGACTTTGAAGCCACCATAATGGGTGCATGAAGCCTTGGACGAAATATACAAGATGCCACTTCATAAATTTCGTCCCGAGGCTATTTTAGGTGCTGCGTCACCTTATTATTGGGCCAGGCCCATGTAATTTCGAAATACATAAGTATAGGCTATTTTTAGAGTCCGTATGTGTGGGGAAACAAGAGATAGGGTTGATTTCGGACCCCTCCACCAAGGGCCACGAAATTCCCCCCTCTTCCTCCATATATACAGCCCTTAGGGCATCGTTTAGACTTTGGGTTTTGTTTAGATTAAAAGTTCGCCATAGCTGCAACTTCGCGTACTTCGTTTGTGTTCAACGACCAGACAGAGGCGTCACAGAACCCCACCTTGATCAATAAAGCTTTCATCTTATATTCGCAATATCCAGATTGCAATCTCAGTTTCTTGCTTGTTCTTCGTTTGCTCGCAGGAAACAGACCCTCGTGGTCAGGTTGATCGTGCTCCGGCGTGGTCAATAACCTCTCGGAGTTGGTTTAGCGATTGCTAAGGCGCGACGTCCTCGCACGTTCGTAGTCGGATCGTCAAAGTCAACTGCCACCAAAGCGATATCCATCATCTCATCGAAAGACGGGACACCTTTGCCTCTATCACTAAGTTTAGATTATATGAGTGGTTAGTCATGCCTTTTGGGTTAACTAATGCACCTAGTACTTTCATGAGATTAATGAACGAAGTTTTACGTGCTTTCATTGGACGATTTGTGGTAGTTTACTTTGATGACATATTGATTTATAGCAGATCTTTGGAAGAACATTTGGAACATTTACGTGCTATTTTTATTGCTCTACGTGATGCACGTTTGTTTGGTAACCTTGGGAAGTGCACCTTTTGCACCGACCGAGTATCTTTTCTTGGCTATGTTGTTACTCCACAGGGAATTGAAGTTGATAAAGCCAAGATTGAAGCTATTGAGAGTTGGCCGCAACCCAAAACGGTCACACAAGTGAGGAGTTTTCTTGGCCTCGCTGGATTCTATAGGCGTTTTGTGAGAGATTTCAGCACCATTGCTGCACCTCTCAATGAGCTTACAAAGAAAGATGTGCCTTTTCTTTGGGGTACCGCACAGGAAGAAGCCTTCACGGTATTGAAAGATAAGTTGACACATGCTCCTTTACTCCAACTTCCTGATTTTAATAAGACTTTTGAGCTTGAATGTGATGCTAGCGGAATTGGATTAGGAGGTGTGTTATTACAAGATGGCAAACTTGTTGCATACTTTTCTGAAAAATTGAGTGGGCCTAGTCTGAATTATTCTACTTATGATAAAGAATTATATGCTCTTGTTCGGACTTTAGAAACATGGCAACATTATTTATGGCCCAAAGAATTTGTTATACATTCTGATCATGAATCTTTGAAACATATTAAAAGTCAAGCTAAACTGAATCGTAGACATGCTAAATGGGTTGAATTCATTGAGACTTTCCCTTATGTCATTAAACACAAGAAGGGAAAAGAAAATGTTATTGCTGATGCATTGTCTCGTCGCTATACTATGCTTTCACAACTTGACTTCAAAATATTTGGTTTGGAGACCATCAAAGATCAATATGTGCATGATGCTGATTTTAAAGATGTAATGCAGAATTGTAAAGAAGGAAGAATGTGGAACAAGTTTGTCGTTAACGATGGATTTGTGTTTCGTGCTAACAAGCTATGCATTCCAGCTAGCTCCGTTCGTCTTTTGTTGTTGCAGGAAGCGCATGGAGGAGGATTAATGGGACATTTTGGCGTGAAGAAGACGGAGGACGTACTTGCTACACATTTCTTCTGGCCAAAGATGAGACGGGATGTTGAGCGTTTTATTGCTCGATGCACTACATGTCAAAAAGCTAAGTCACGACTCAATCCTCATGGTTTATATATGCCTTTGCCTGTACCTAGTGTTCCTTGGGAGGATATATCTATGGACTTTGTTTTAGGTTTACCTCGAACAAAGAAGGGGAGGGATAGCATATTTGTTGTCGTGGATAGATTCTCGAAAATGGCACACTTTATACCATGTCATAAAAGCGATGATGCTGTTAATGTTGCTGATTTGTTCTTTCGTGAAATTATTCGCTTGCATGGTGTGCCAAATACTATTGTTTCAGATCGTGATACTAAATTTCTTAGCCACTTTTGGAGATGTTTATGGGCTAAGTTGGGGACTAAACTGCTTTTTAGTACTACTTGTCACCCCCAAACTGATGGACAAACTGAAGTAGTCAATAGAACGTTGTCTACTATGCTTAGGGCTGTTTTGAAGAATAATAAGAAAATGTGGGAGGAATGCTGGCCTCATATTGAATTTGCTTATAATCGTTCATTGCATTCTACTACTAAGATGTGTCCTTTTGAAGTTGTGTATGGTTTCCTACCTCGTGCACCTATTGATTTGTTGCCTCTTCCATCTTCGGAGAAGGTTAATTTTGATGCTAAACAACGTGCTGAATTGATTTTAAAAATGCATGAGTTAACTAAGGAAAACATTGAGCGTATGAATGCTAAATATAAACTTGCTGGAGATAAGGGTAGAAAACATGTTGTGTTTGCACCTGGAGATCTTGTTTGGTTACATTTGCGTAAGGATAGATTTCCTGATTTGCGCAAATCAAAGTTAATGCCACGTGCTGATGGTCCCTTTAAGGTGTCAGAGAAAATAAATGATAATGCATATAAACTTGAGCTGCCTGCAGATTTTGGGGTTAGTCCCACTTTTAACATTGCAGATTTGAAGCCTTATTTGGGTGAGGAAGATGGACTTCCGTCGAGGACGACTTCATTTCAAGAAGGGGAGGATGATGAGGACATCAATACAATTGTTACACCCACAGCCCCTGCTGCTATACATACTGGACCAATTACTAGAGCTCGTGCACGCCAACTAAATTACAAGGTACTTTCGTTTCTTGGTAATGATTCTAATGTTCATGAGAATATGATGCTGCCTAAATTGGATACATTTGTTTTGCTTACAAATGAAGGGCCTAGCTTGGAGAAGGATGAACATTGGAGCAAGAACAAGCATGGAGATGATGGCATGCGCAAGGGGAACAAGAACGGAGTTACAAGTGATGATTTCAGGACTTTGAAGCCACCATAATGGGTGCATGAAGCCTTGGACGAAATATACAAGATGCCACTTCATAAATTTCGTCCCGAGGCTATTTTAGGTGCTGCGTCACCTTATTATTGGGCCAGGCCCATGTAATTTCGAAATACATAAGTATAGGCTATTTTTAGAGTCCATATGTGTGGGGAAACAAGAGATAGGGTTGATTTCGGACCCCTCCACCAAGGGCCACGAAATCCACCCCCTCTTCCTCCATATATACAGCCCTTAGGGCATCGTTTAGACCTTGGGTTTTGTTTAGATTAAAAGTTCGCCATAGCTGCAACTTCGCGTACTTCGTTTGTGTTCAACGACCAGACAAAGGCGTCACAGAACCCCACCTTGATCAATAAAGCTTTCATCTTATATTCGCAATATCCAGATTGCAATCTCAGTTTCTTGCTTGTTCTTCGTCTGCTCGCAGGAAACAGACCCTCGTGGTCAGGTTGATCGTGCTCCGGCGTGGTCAATAACCTCTCGGAGTTGGTTTAGCGATTGCTAAGGCGCGACGTCCTCGCACGTTCGTAGTCGGATCGTCAAAGTCGACTTCCACCAAAGCGATATCCATCTTCTCATCGAAAGACGGGACACCTTTGCCTCTATCAAGTGGTATCAGATTTCCAGGTTGCTCGGTGAGATTTTACAGTTTTTCGTAGTTTAGATCGAGTCTGTTCTTCATACCTATAGTCCACGAAAAAGCCACAAAAAAATTTAGGGTTAGTTCATCATATCCGAACCAATCTGAGCCTTTGCATAATCTTTTTAGGGTTTTTGCTTTGTTGAATTTGCGGTTGCATCGTCGTGTCTAGTTGCTGGTCTTAGAGTCTAGTCTTTTAGAGTTTCGAGTTCTGGTCATAAGTTGTCACGCCGCCGCCGCACCATCATCATTGCCCCTGCCATCTACCTCCACCGCTCCGAATCCGTATCCATATACCACCACCAATCCGTGTCCATATACCACCACCGATCCATATCCATATACTACCACCGCTACCACCACCGCTGCCATATACCACCACCATATATCCACCACCAATCCGAGTTCCTTGCTTATTAGGGTTGTTTTCGAGATCCATCTAGATTCCGATTCGTGTTTCCTTGCCGGAGTAGGTTTCGAAAAAAAAAAAAAAA
>NC_041387.1:288726991-288744789 GCF_002162155.2 Triticum dicoccoides | reverse complement strand
GAATATGATGCTGCCTAAATTGGATACATTTGTTTTGCTTACAAATGAAGGGCCTAGCTTGGAGAAGGATGAACATTGGAGCAAGAACAAGCATGGAGATGATGGCATGCGCAAGGGGAACAAGAACGGAGTTACAAGTGATGATTTCAGGACTTTGAAGCCACCATAATGGGTGCATGAAGCCTTGGACGAAATATACAAGATGCCACTTCATAAATTTCGTCCCGAGGCTATTTTAGGTGCTGCGTCACCTTATTATTGGGCCAGGCCCATGTAATTTCGAAATACATAAGTATAGGCTATTTTTAGAGTCCGTATGTGTGGGGAAACAAGAGATAGGGTTGATTTCGGACCCCTCCACCAAGGGCCACGAAATCCACCCCCTCTTCCTCCATATATACAGCCCTTAGGGCATCGTTTAGACCTTGGGTTTTGTTTAGATTAAAAGTTCGCCATAGGTGCAACTTCGCGTACTTCGTTTGTGTTCAACGACCAGACAAAGGCGTCACAGAACCCCACCTTGATCAATAAAGCTTTCATCTTATATTCGCAATATCCAGATTGCAATCTCAGTTTCTTGCTTGTTCTTCGTCTGCTCGCAAGAAACAGACCCTCGTGGTCAGGTTGATCGTGCTCCGGCGTGGTCAATAACCTCTCGGAGTTGGTTTAGCGATTGCTAAGGCGCGACGTCCTCGCACGTTCGTAGTCGGATCGTCAAAGTCGACTTCCACCAAAGCGATATCCATCTTCTCATCGAAAGACGGGACACCTTTGCCTCTATCAGAGGGTCTGTTTCCTGCGAGCAAACGAAGAACAAGCAAGAAACTGAGATTGCAATCTGGATATTGCGAATATAAGATGAAAGCTTTATTGATCAAGGTGGGGTTCTGTGACGCCTTTGTCTGGTCGTTGAACACAAACGAAGTACGCGAAGTTGCAGCTATGGCGAACTTTTAATCTAAACAAAACCCAAAGTCTAAACAATGCCCTAAGGGCTGTATATATGGAGGAAGAGGGGTGAATTTCGTGGCCCTTGGTGGAGTGGTCCGAAATCAACCCTATCTCTTGTTTCCCCACACATACGGACTCTAAAAATAGCCTATACTTATGTATTTCGAAATTATATGGGCCTTGCCCAATAATAAGGTGACGCAGCACCTAAAATAGCCTCGGGACGAAATTTATGAAGTGGCATCTTGTATATTTCGTCCAAGGCTTCATGCACCCATTATGGTGGCTTCAAAGTCCTGAAATCATTACTTGTAACTCCGTTCTTGTTCCCCTTGCGCATGCCATCATCTCCATGCTTGTTCTTGCTCCAATGTTCATCCTTCTCCAAGCTAGGCCCTTCATTTGTAAGCAAAACAAATGTATCCAATTTAGGCAGCATCATATTCTCATGAACATTAGAATCATTACCAAGAAACGGAAGTACCTGGTAATTTAGTTGGCGTGCACGAGCTCTAGTAATTGGTGCAGTATGTATAGCAGCAGGGGCTGTGGGTGTAACAATTGTATTGATGTCCTCATCATCCTCCCCTTCTTGAAATGAAGTCGTCCTCGACGGAAGTTCATCTTCCTCACCCAAATAAGGCTTCAAATCTGCAATGTTAAAAGTGGGACTAACCCCAAAATCTGCAGGCAGCTCAAGTTTATATGCATTATCATTTATTTTCTCTAACACCTTAAAGGGACCATCAGCACGTGGCATTAACTTTGATTTGCGCAAATCAGGAAATCTATCCTTACGCAAATGTAACCAAACAAGATCTCCAGGTGCAAACACAACATGTTTTCTACCCTTATCTCCAGCAAGTTTATATTTAGCATTCATACGCTCAATGTTTTCCTTAGTTAACTCATGCATTTTTAAAATCAATTCAACACGTTGTTTAGCATCAAAATTAACCTTCTCCGAAGATGGAAGAGGCAACAAATCAATAGGTGCACGAGGTAGGAAACCATACACAACTTCAAAAGGGCACATCTTAGTAGTAGAATGCAATGAACGATTATAAGCAAATTCAATATGAGGCAAGCATTCCTCCCACATTTTCTTATTATTCTTCAAAACAGCCCTAAGCATAGTAGACAGCGTTCTATTGACTACTTCAGTTTGTCCATCAGTTTGGGGGTGACAAGTAGTACTAAAAAGCAGTTTAGTCCCCAACTTAGCCCATAAACATCTCCAAAAGTGGCTAAGAAATTTAGTATCACGATCTGAAACAATAGTATTTGGCACACCATGCAAGCGAATAATTTCACGAAAGAACAAATCAGCAACATTAACAGCATCATCGCTTTTATGACATGGTATAAAGTGTGCCATTTTCGAGAAGCTATCCACGACAACAAATATGCTATCCCTCCCCTTCTTTGTTTCGAGGTAAACCTAAAACAAAGTCCATAGATATATCCTCCCAAGGAACACTATGTACAGGCAAAGGTGATAGAGGCTAAGGTGTCCCGTCTTTCGATGAGAGGATGGATATCGCTTTGGTGGAAGTCGACTTTGACGATCGGACTACGAACGTGCGAGGACGTCGCGCCTTAGCAATCGCTAAACCAACTCCGAGAGGTTATTGACCACGCCGGAGCACGATCAACCTAACCACGAGGGTCTGTTTCCTGCGAGCAAACGAAGAACAAGCAAGAAACTGAGATTGCAATCTGGATATTGCGAATATAAGATGAAAGCTTTATTGATCAAGGTGGGGTTCTGTGACGCCTTTGTCTGGTCGTTGAACACAAACGAAGTACGCAAAGTTGCAGCTATGGCGAACTTTTAATCTAAACAAAACCCAAAGTCTAAACGATGCCCTAAGGGCTGTATATATGGAGGAAGAGGGGGGGAATTTCGTGGCCCTTGGTGGAGGGGTCCGAAATCAACCCTATCTCTTGTTTCCCCACACATACGGACTCTAAAAATAGCCTATACTTATGTATTTCGAAATTACATGGGCCTGGCCCAATAATAAGGTGACGCAGCACCTAAATTAGCCTCGGGACGAAATTTATGAAGTGGCATCTTGTATATTTCGTCCAAGGCTTCATGCACCCATTATGGTGGCTTCAAAGTCCTGAAATCATCACTTGTAACTCCGTTCTTGTTCCCCTTGCGCATGCCATCATCTCCATGCTTGTTCTTGCTCCAATGTTCATCCTTCTCCAAGCTAGGCCCTTCATTTGTAAGCAAAACAAATGTATCCAATTTAGGCAGCATCATATTCTCATGAACATTAGAATCATTACCAATAAACGAAAGTACCTGGTAATTTAGTTGGCGTGCACGAGCTCTAGTAATTGGTCCAGTATGTATAGCAGCAGGGGCTGTGGGTGTAACAATTGTATTGATGTCCTCATCATCCTCCCCTTCTTGAAATGAAGTCGTCCTCGACGGAAGTTCATCTTCCTCACCCAAATAAGGCTTCAAATCTGCAATGTTAAAAGTGGGACTAACCCCAAAATCTGCAGGCAGCTCAAGTTTATATGCATTATCATTTATTTTCTCTAACACCTTAAAGGGACCATCAGCACGTGGCATTAACTTTGATTTGCGCAAACCAGGAAATCTATCCTTACGCAAATGTAACCAAACAAGATCTCCAGGTGCAAACACAACATGTTTTCTACCCTTATCTCCAGCAAGTTTATATTTAGCATTCATGCGCTCAATGTTTTCCTTAGTTAACTCATGCATTTTTAAAATCAATTCAGCATGTTGTTTAGCATCAAAATTAACCTTCTCTGAAGATGGAAGAGGCAACAAATCAATAGGTGCACGAGGTAGGAAACCATACACAACTTCAAAAGGGCACATCTTAGTAGTAGAATGCAATGAACGATTATAAGCAAATTCAATATGAGGCAAGCATTCCTCCCACATTTTCTTATTATTCTTCAAAACAGCCCTAAGCATAGTAGACAACGTTCTATTGACTACTTCAGTTTGTCCATCAGTTTGGGGGTGACAAGTAGTACTAAAAAGCAGTTTAGTCTCCAACTTAGCCCATAAACATCTCCAAAAGTGGCTAAGAAATTTAGTATCACGATCTGAAACAATAGTATTTGGCACACCATGCAAGCGAATAATTTCACGAAAGAACAAATCAGCAACATTAACAGCATCATCGCTTTTATGACATGGTATAAAGTGTGCCATTTTCGAGAATCTATCCACGACAACAAATATGCTATCCCTCCCCTTCTTTGTTCGAGGTAAACCTAAAACAAAGTCCATAGATATATCCTCCCAAGGAACAGTAGGTACAGGCAAAGGCATATATAAACCATGAGGATTGAGTCGTGACTTAGCTTTTTGACATGTAGTGCAGCGAGCAATAAAACGCTCAACATCCCTTCTCATCTTTGGCCAAAAGAAATGTGTAGCAAGTACGTCCTCCGTCTTCTTCACGCCAAAGTGTCCCATTAATCCTCCTCCATGCGCCTCCTGCAACAACAAAAGACGAACGGAGCTAGCTGGAATGCATAGCTTGTTAGCACGAAACACAAATCCATCGTTAACAACAAACTTGCTCCACATTCTTCCTTCTTTACAATTCTGCATTACATCTTTAAAATCAGCATCATGCACATATTGATCTTTGATGGTCTCCAAACCAAATATTTTGAAGTCAAGTTGTGAAAGCATAGTATAGCGACGAGACAATGCATCAGCAATAACATTTTCTTTTCCCTTCTTGTGTTTAATGACATAAGGGAAAGTCTCAATGAATTCAACCCATTTAGCATGTCTACGATTCAGTTTAGATTGACTTTTAATATGTTTCAAAGATTCATGATCAGAATGTATAACAAATTCTTTGGGCCATAAATAATGTTGCCATGTTTCTAAAGTCCGAACAAGAGCATATAATTCTTTATCATAAGTAGAATAATTCAGACTAGGCCCACTCAATTTTTCAGAAAAGTATGCAACAGGTTTGCCATCTTGTAATAACACACCTCCTAATCCAATTCCACTAGCATCACATTCAAGCTCAAAAGTCTTATTAAAATCAGGAAGTTGGAGTAAAGGAGCATGTGTCAACTTATCTTTCAATACCGTGAAGGCTTCTTCCTGTGCGGTACCCCAAAGAAAAGGCACATCTTTCTTTGTAAGCTCATTGAGAGGTGCAGCAATGGTGCTGAAATCTCTCACAAAACGCCTATAGAATCCAGCAAGGCCAAGAAAACTCCTCACTTGTGTGACTGTTTTGGGCTGCGGCCAACTCTCAATAGCTTCAATCTTGGCTTTATCAACTTCAATTCCCTGTGGAGTAACAACATAGCCAAGAAAAGATACTCGGTCGGTGCAAAAGGTGCACTTCCTGATAGAGGCGGGGTGTCCCGATCTTTCGATGAGATGATAACTATCGATTTGGTGGAGACGACTTTGACGATCCGACTACAAACGTGCAACGACGTTGTGCCTTAGCAATCGCTAAACCAACTCCGAGAGGTTATTGACCACGCCGGAACACGATCAACCTGACCACGAAGGTCTATTCCTGCAAGCAATCGAAGAACAAGCAAGAATATGATAAAAGCAATCTGAATATCGCGAATATGTATGAAGTATTGATAATGGTGGGGATTTGAAAAGTGGTCTTGGTCTGGTCGTTGGACACAAACGAAGTACACGAAGTTGCAATGGCTAACTTTTAACTAAACAAATCCCAAGGAAAAGCTACTAGATGGATCTACTTATATAGGAGCAAGGTGTGGCGGCCAAGGAGGTGGGAGGACGTCCCAAGGCAGCCTAAAACTAAATCTAGGTCGTACAAGGCCAATGGGCCCAAGTGGAGGTGATGTAACACCTTTGGACTTGTAGTTTGACTCGGATTCTGCTGCAACATCAGATTGTTTCGTCCACAACTCAACGCTCCGGACGAATTTGAAGGTGATTCCAATTGGGTTGGAAAGTGCACGAGATCTAGTTTCCAACAAAAAAAGAATCACCCAATTCAGAGTCCGTATGAAAAACTTGTGTGCGTTTTGAGTCAGGTGTGTCTGTGCAGTCCGAATCTGAATCCAGAACGTGAGAGACTTGGACTCTATCTTCTCTTGGGCCAAAAGTGACGTGAGAGAACTTTTTGGACAGCAAATAAATATCTCTTTCTTCCTTATCTTCATATGTGGATTGTACAAATGTCCCATACACCTGCAATTAGACAAAACACAAAAGTGTGTGAAGTATTTTTGTTCTGGATAACATAAATAGATTATTGAATAGTTTCCACTAGAAATCACCTGACAAATATGCATATATGCAATATTTTTGATCATATCCAAGGTAGTCATGTCCTCATCATCCTCCCCTTCTTGAAAATAAAGCCGTCCTCGGCGTTGTTTAATCTGAAATGTGGCTAACAAAAGAGACAAGGTGTACATGTTGTATATGTATATGTCATCCATTTTTACTTCCCTTGATTTTTGCATATATGACACATGAATAGATGAGTAATTTGCATAGTTCATAAAATCTAAAGCCAAAAAATTAGCACAAGAAGTAGAAGGCATGAAAATATTGCAACTCAGTTTGCACATATAAGTGAAGCTCTTATTCATTTCAAAAGATTGACAATGTTCATCATTAAACCATCCCAACATTGGTGAATAAACCTTACTTGCATCAAATTTACATGCTACAACATGCTTAAATAAGCAAACATGCAATAAGTCATTCAACACAGAATCATCACCAAGATTAGAGGTCATATCAAAATGATTAAACATTGGTTCTTTTGCATCAATAGTTAATTCAATGGGTGCCACTTGATAGAGGCGGGGTGTCCCGATCTTTCGATGAGATGGTAACTATCGATTTGGTGGAGATGACTTTGACGATCCGACTACAAACGTGCACGACGTTGCGCCTTAGCAATCGCTAAACCAATCTCCAGAGGTTATTGACCACGCCGGTGCACGATCAACCTGACCACGAAGGTCTATTCCTGCAAGCAATCGAAGAACGAGCAAGAATATGATAAAAGCAATCTGAATATTGCAAATATGTATGAAGTATTGATAAAGGTGGGGATCCGTAAGCGGTCTTGGTCTGGTCGTTGGACACAAACGAAGTACACGAAGTTGCAATGGCTAACTTTTAACTAAACAAATCCCAAGGAAAAGCTACTAGATGGATCTACTTATATAGGAGCAAGGGGTGGCGGCCAAGGAGGTGGGAGGACGTCCCAAGGCAGCCTAAAACTAAATCTAGGTCGTACAAGGCCAATGGGCCCAAGTGGAGGTGATGTAACACCTTTGGACTTGTAGTTTGACTCGGATTCTGTTGCAGCATCAGATTGTTTCGTCCACAACTCAACGCCCCGGACGAATTTGAAGGTGATTCCAATTGGGTTGGAAAGTGCACGAAATCTAGTTTCCAACAAAAAAAGAATCACCCAATTCGGAGTCATGTCCTCATCACATTTCTTTTGGCCAAAGATGAGACGGGATGTTGAGCGTTTTATTGCTCGCTGCACTAGATGTCAAAAAGCTAAGTCACGACTCAATCCTCATGGTTTATATATGCCTTTGCCTGTACCTAGTGTTCCTTGGGAGGATATATCTATGGACTTTGTTTTAGGTTTACCTCGAACAAAGAAGGGGAGGGATAGCATATTTGTTGTCGCGGATAGATTCTCGAAAATGGCACACTTTATACCATGTCATAAAAGCGATGATGCTGTTAATGTTGCTGATTTGTTCTTTCGTGAAATTATTCGCTTGCATGGTGTGCCAAATACTATTGTTTCAGATCGTGATACTAAATTTCTTAGCCACTTTTGGAGATGTTTATGGGCTAAGTTGGGGACTAAACTGCTTTTTAGTACTACTTGTCACCCCCAAACTGATGGACAAACTGAAGTAGTCAATAGAACGTTGTCTACTATGCTTAGGGCTGTTTTGAAGAATAATAAGAAAATGTGGGAGGAATGCTTGCCTCATATTGAATTTGCTTATAATCGTTCATTGCATTCTACTACTAAGATGTGCCCTTTTGAAGTTGTGTATGGTTTCCTACCTCATGCACCTATTGATTTGTTGCCTCTTCCATCTTCGGAGAAGGTTAATTTTGATGCTAAACAACGTGCAGAATTGATTTTAAAAATGCATGAGTTAACTAAGGAAAACATTGAGCGTATGAATGCTAAATATAAACTTGCTGGAGATAAGGGTAGAAAACATGTTGTGTTTGCACCTGGAGATCTTGTTTGGTTACATTTGCGTAAGGATAGATTTCCTGATTTGCGCAAATCAAAGCTAATGCCACGTGCTGATGGTCCCTTTAAGGTGTTAGAGAAAATAAATGATAATGCATATAAACTTGAGCTGCCTGCAGATTTTGGGGTTAGTCCCACTTTTAACATTGCAGATTTGAAGCCTTATTTGGGTGAGGAAGATGAACTTCCGTCGAGGACGACTTCATTTCAAGAAGGGGAGGATGATGAGGACATCAATACAATTGTTACACCCACAGTCCCTGCTGCTATACATACTGGACCAATTACTAGAGCTCGTGCACGCCAACTAAATTACCAGGTACTTTCGTTTCTTGGTAATGTGTTAGAGGCAAAGGTGTCCCGTCTTTCGATGAGATGGTGGATTTCGCTTTGGTGGAAGTCGACTTTGACGATCCGACTACGAACGTGCGAGGACGTCGCGCCTTAGCAATCGCTAAACCAACTCCGAGAGGTTATTGACCACGCCGGAGCACGATCAACCTGACCACGAGGGTCTGTTTCCTGCGAGCAAACGAAGAACAAGCAAGAAACTAAGATTGCAATCTGGATATTGCGAATATAAGATGAAAGCTTTATTGATCAAGGTGGGGTTCTGTGACGCCTTTGTCTGGTCGTTGAACACAAACGAAGTACGCGAAGTTGCAGCTATGGCGAACTTTTAATCTAAACAAAACCCAAAGTCTAAACGATGCCCTAAGGGCTGTATATATGGAGGAAGAGGGGGGAATTTCGTGGCCCTTGGTGGAGGGGTCCGAAATCAACCCTATCTCTTGTTTCCCCACACATACGGACTCTAAAAATAGCCTATACTTCTATTTCGAAATTACATGGGCCTGGCCCAATAATAAGGTGACGCAGCACCTAAAATAGCCTCGGGACGAAATTTATGAAGTGGCATCTTGTATATTTCGTCCAAGGCTTCATGCACCCATTATGGTGGCTTCAAAGTCCTGAAATCATCACTTGTAACTCCGTTCTTGTTCCCCTTGCGCATGCCATCATCTCCATGCTTGTTCTTGCTCCAATGTTCATCCTTCTCCAAGCTAGGCCCTTCATTTGTAAGCAAAACAAATGTATCCAATTTAGGCAGCATCATATTCTCATGAACATTAGAATCATTACCAAGAAACGAAAGTACCTGGTAATTTAGTTGGCGTGCACGAGCTCTAGTAATTGGTCCAGTATGTATAGCAGCAGGGGCTGTGGGTGTAACAATTGTATTGATGTCCTCATCAGAGAGCTAGTCCCAGACTAGCTTTGATGTTTCCAGAGCACTCACACGGCCATACTGCCCTTTGGTCAGATGACCACAGATGATGTTCTTGGCAGTGGAATCTAGTTGAACGAACTTCTTGACATCAGCAGCGGTGACACCTTCACCAGCCTTGGGAATGCCATTCTTGACGACATACCAGAGGTTGACATCAATGGCTTCGAGATGCATGTGCATCTTGTTCTTCCAGTAGGGATATTCAGGTCCATCGAAGACGGGGCACGCAACGGAGACTTTGATTATCCCTGCAGTCGACATAGCTAAAACTCCAGGTGGTTAAACCGAATCACACAAAACAAGGGAGTACCTTGCTCTGATACCAATTAAAAGTGCTAGTTATCGACTAGAGGGGGGGTGAATAGGCGATTTTTATGAAAGTCTTCAAAACATTGGAGTTTCGAAGACAAACGATAGAAATGAACCTATAACCATGCAGCGAAAGGTAGACTACACTAGACAAGCCATAGTCAAGTATTCGATGAAGTGAGAGCATGAAGACTAATAGAAGCTAGGCAGTACGGATCAGGATGGAAGATAGTATGAAACCAATCTGAACAAACAGTCACACAGTGAAGACAAATGGACAATGCAAACAGGCAATGACTTCACAAGGACCAACTGTAAATAAAGAGATGGGAAGGATAGAACCAGTGGCTTGTTGAAGACAATGATTTGTTCGACCAGTTTCAGTTGCTGTGACAACTATACGTCTGGTTAGGGAGGCTGAGATTTAACTCAGAAGACCATGTCTTCACCTTATTCCCCTTGAGCTAAGGACACCCAGTCCTCGCTCAATCACTCTGGTAAGTCTTCAAGGTAGACTTCCAAACCTTCACAGACTTCGTTCACCAGCGATCCACAATGACTCTTGGATGCTCAGAACGCGACGCCTAATCGGCTGGAGGATTCACAGTCCTCAAGTGTAACAAGTCTTCAGATCACACAGACAAGAAGACTTCAGTGATGCCTAACACTCTTTGGCTCTGGGTGTTTAGGGCTTTGTCCCCGCAAGGATTTCTCTCTCAAAGGCTTTGAGGTGGGTTGCTCTCAAACGACAAAAGCCGTGCACTAACTTTGAGCATGATAGAGGCGGGGTGTCCCGATCTTTCGATGAGATGATAACTATCGATTTGGTGGAGATGACTTTGACGATCCGACTACAAACGTGCAACGACGTTGTGCCTTAGCAATCGCTAAACCAACTCCGAGAGGTTATTGACCACGCCGGAACACGATCAACCTGACCACGAAGGTCTATTCCTGCAAGCAATCGAAGAACAAGCAAGAATATGATAAAAGCAATCTGAATATCGCGAATATGTATGAAGTATTGATAATGGTGGGGATTCGAAAAGTGGTCTTGGTCTGGTCGTTGGACACAAACGAAGCACACGAAGTTGCAATGGCTAACTTTTAACTAAACAAATCCCAAGGAAAAGCTACTAGATGGATCTACTTATATAGGAGCAAGGGGTGGCGGCCAAGGAGGTGGGAGGACGTCCCAAGGCAGCCTAAAACTAAATCTAGGTCGTACAAGGCCAATGGGCCCAAGTGGAGGTGATGTAACACCTTTGGACTTGTAGTTTGACTCGGATTCTGCTGCAACATCAGATTGTTTCGTCCACAACTCAACGCTCCGGACGAATTTGAAGGTGATTCCAATTGGGTTGGAAAGTGCACGAGATCTAGTTTCCAACAAAAAAAGAATCACCCAATTCGGAGTCCGTATGAAAAACTTGTGTGTGTTTTGAGTTAGGTGTGTCTGTGCAGTCCGAATCTGAATCCAGAACGTGAGAGACTTGGACTCTATCTTCTCTTGGGCCAAAAGTGACGTGAGAGAACTTTTTGGACAGCAAATAAATATCTCTTTCTTCCTTATCTTCATATGTGGATTGTACAAATGTCCCATACACCTGCAATTAGACAAAACACAAAAGTGTGTGAAGTATTTTTGTTCTGGATAACATAAATAGATTATTGAATAGTTTCCACTAGAAATCACCTGACAAATATGCATATATGCAATATGTTTGATCATATCCAAGGTAGTCATGTCCTCATCACTTCCCAAGGTTACCAAACAAACGTGCATCACGTAGAGCAATAAAAACAGCACGTAAATGTTCCAAATGTTTTTCCAAAGATCTGCTATAAATCAATATGTCATCAAAGTAAACTACCACAAATCGTCCAATGAAAGCACGTAAAACTTCATTCATTAATCTCATGAAAGTACTAGGTGCATTAGTTAACCCAAAAGGCATGACTAACCACTCATATAATCCAAACTTAGTTTTAAATGTTGTTTTCCATTCATCTCCCAATTTCATACAAATTTGATGGTAGCCACTCAATTCATCAAGCATATCATCTAGCCTAGGAATAGGATGACGATAACAAATGGTAATATTATTAATGCCTCTACAATCAACACACATACGTGATGTACCATCCTTTTTCGACACTAGAACAATAGGAACAACACAAGGACTAAGGGATTCGCGTATATAACCTTTGTCGAGAAGCTCTTGTACTTGACGCATAATCTCCTTCGTCTCCTCTGGATTGGTACGGTATGGTGCACGGTTTGGCAGTGAAGCACCGGGAATTAAGTCAATCTGATGCTCAATCCCTCGAATAGGCCGTAATCCCGGTGGCACGTCTTGTGGAAAAACGTCAGCAAACTCCTGCAAAATGTTAGTGACAGTAGGAGGCAAAGAGGAAGGCACGTCCTCGAATGAAAATAATGCCTCTTTGCACACAAAAGCATAGCAAACAGATTTGCTGAAATCTAGCTCATCAATATCAGATTTGGTGGCAAATAAACATGCACTTTTCAATTTAATTTCAGAAGCAACACTAGATGGTTTATTATTAGGCTTGATTTGTTGCTCAAATTCTTTTGCCACAATCTGATTTTCACACTTATTCTTCTCCTGTTTTGCTTTATTAGCTCTATTAATATCATCTTTCAAAATGGAATCAGGAGTCATAGGAAGCAAAGTAATATTTTTATCCTTATGAACAAGAGTATAGTGATTGTTTCTACCATGGTGTACAGAATTTTTATCAAATTGCCATGGTCTACCAAGTAATAAGGAACATGCTTGCATAGGTACCACATCACAATCAACATAATCAGCATATGTAGAGATACTAAAATGCACAGGAACAGTACATGTTACCTTAACCTTGCCGCTGTTGTTGAACCATTGGATGTAGTAAGGATGTGGATGTGGTCTTGTGGTGAGAGAAAGCTTCTCCACCATCTCCATGCTACCCAAGTTGTTGCAACTCCCTCCGTCTATGATGACGCGCACAGAACGTTCCTTCACAACTCCCTTGGTATGGAACAAATTGTGCCTCTGATTTTTCTCAGCTTGTGTGACCTGCACACTCAGAACACGTTGAGCAACTAAACATTCATACCTGTCAGCGTCTTCAGGAGCCATGTATTGTGTCTCATGATTAGAATCATCTCCACCATGTTCTTCACGTGTAATAAGAGCCAAATTCTCCTCATCATAGTCACTTGCGGACTCATACCCACCATCCTCGGTAGCAATCATCACACGCTGAGATTTGCATTCTCTCGCATAATGACCTCTTCCCTTACAACAACGACAAATAATATCACTTCTATGCCCTGTTGATGCCATGGAAGAAGAAGAACTCTGTGCAGGCCTGGCAGGTGCGCTCTTGGCAGATAATGGTGGTTGTGCCTGTTTTCTTGTATCATGGCTGGAGGTGGCACCTGATGGAGGTGCTGGTGCAGTTGAAGTAGAAGATGCACGCGGTGTCCATGATGAAGGTCGGCCTGCAGAAAAGTTAGTTCGTGCCAATGCTTGTCGATCCTGCACTTCACGTTCAGCTTTACAAGCAAGATGGAACAAACGAGTGATATTAGTATACTCCTTATAGTCTAGAATGGTCTGAATCTCTCTATTTAATCCACCCAGAAAACGTGCAAGCATAGCTTTATTCTCCTCAAAAATACCACATCTAATCATGCCAGTTTGTAATTCCTGATAATATTCTTCTACAGAATTTTTCCCTTGTCTTAAGCGCTGCAATTTTTGAAGCAATTCACGTTGATAATATGGTGGAACCCAACGAGTACGCATAGCAGTTTTCAAAGCAGCCCAAGTAGTTGGAATAGGATATAATCTACAATGTTCAGACCACCATACACATGCAAAACTAGTGAAAGCACAAACAGCAGCGGCAACCCGTCTCTCCTCGGGATATTGTAAACATGTAAATCGTTCTTCAGTTTCTAACTCTCAAGTAAGATATATATCTGGAACATATCTACCCTCAAATGGTGGAATATTCAATTTCAGTTTAGGAAGATGGTCATGATCTCGTACCTGAGGGAGATCCCTACCATTGTGATTATTTGCATGTGGACGACCTGGTGGTTGTGGTGCAGGTGGTTGCACGTAGTTCTAATTTTGATCAACCTCATGCTCGTAATCTCCCACATAATCATCATTCTCTGCATCAGCAGCAGGAGCCACAGAAGTATCAACAACAGCACCAACAGTTTGTCCAAACGCAAGAGTGGCACGGCTCGCTCAACAGAGGGCTGTTTAGCGATGTGGAGGTAGTCGTCGTTGTTGTTGTTGGAGAGGTGCGTTAGGTGCAGCGGGTGGTGGTGGTGGAAGACGCGCGAGCAATTCATTAAGCTTGTTATCGAGCTTTGTTTCGAACGTCTTCTCCATGCCATCTATCTTCTCCATGGCCTCGTCAAATCTGTTTAGCACATCTTGCACCTGTCCACTCATCATTTGCTGAAATTTATCATGTAGCTGTTTGTTCGTCAGGTTCTCCTAGTTAGTCTCATCGGCTTGTGATCCTACCATGGTTAGCAGCAAGTAGAAACACACAAGAATATGATCCTACAGACTACTAAGAAGTGGTGGTGGTGTATCAAAAACCCGTAAAGCAAATCTCAAATTCTTACCAGTTCTTACCCAGTAGCAGGTGGTGATCAGCAACCGTTGTAGTCAAAACTCTCAAAGCTTGGATAGAGCGATTACCAGGGAGAGTCGAACACACGACGTAGATGTATGTGGAGCTGGGAAGGCTTATAATATGGTAGCAAGAAGGGTCAGCAATAATCAATTCAAAGATGCAAAGTTGAATAAACGCTCAACGACGGTCCTGTGCTGGTGCTAGGCTAGACTGTGCTAGAGACGCGAGCCTAGAACACCAATAAAATCACGGCGCGGCACGTAAACAAGGGAGGAGCACACTCTGAAAAAAATTCTCTTTTTTTTTCCTTTTTTTGCACTTTTTTTTTCCTCTTTTTTTTTGCTCCGCAACAATTTTTTTCGAAAAAGTCTACAAATGGTCTAAAAACTGCCTAGCAAGAATTTTCCAGACTTAGTTTTTTTTTAGTTTGGAACTATTTCTCTACTTCGAGTAGCACGGAAGTTGGGGAGTCCTTCTCTGTCACGACTCGGAGTATTGCGTGATCTGGAAATCCAAAACAGAGTAAAAAAAATACTGGACTCGGAATAGGACTGGTGGCGGAGATGAAACTGGTGGAACTCGGACTGGTGGCGGAGATGAATCTGGTGGAACTCGGACTGGTGGCGGATATATGTTGCAGGTGGACTCGGATTGGCGCGATGGAGGCCAATATGTGGTGGCGTATATGGACGCCGATTGGCGGTGAATATGTGGTCGTGGTATATGGCAGCAGCGACGATGATGATGCGATGGTGATATATGGCAACAACGACGTGACAACCTGTGAACAGAACTCGAAACTCTAAAGGACTAGACGCTAAGACCAGCAACTTGACACGATGATGCAAATGCAAATTCAACAAAGCAAATACAGAAAAGATTATGCAAAGGCTCAAATTGTTTCGGATGGGATGAACTAACCCTAAATTTTTTTTGGCTTTTTCGTGGACTATAGGTATGAAGAACAGACTTGATATAAACTACGAAAAACTGTAAAATCTCACCGAGCAACCTGGAAATCTGATACCACTTGATAGAGGCAAAGGTGTCCCGTCTTTCGATGAGATGATGGATATCGCTTTGGTCGAAGTTGACTTTGACGATCCGACTACGAACGTGCGAGGACGTCGCGCCTTAGCAATCGCTAAACCAACTTCGAGAGGTTATTGACCACGCCGGAGCACGATCAACCTGACCATGAGGGTCTGTTTCCTGCGAGCAAATGAAGAACAAGCAAGAAACTGAGATTGCAATCTGGATGTTGTGAATATAAGATGAAAGCTTTATTGATCAAGGTGGGGTTCTGTGACGCCTTTGTCTGGTCGTTGAACACAAACGAAGTACGCGAAGTTGCAGCTATGGAAAAACTTTTAATCTGAACAAAACCCAAAGTCTAAAGGATGTCCTAAGGGCTGTATATATGGAGGAAGAGGGGGGAATTTCGTGGCCCTTGGTGGAGGGGTCCGAAATCAACCCTATCTCTTGTTTCCCCACACATACGGACTCTAAAAATAGCCTATACTTATGTATTTCGAAATTACATGGGCCTAGCCCAATAATAAGGTGACGCGGCACCTAGAATAGCCTCGGGACGAAATTTATGAAGTGGCATCTTGTATATTTCGTCCAAGGCTTCATGCACCCATTATGGTGGCTTCAAAGTCCTGAAATCATCACTTGTAACTCCATCCTTGTTCCCCTTGCGCATGCCATCATCTCCATGCTTGTTCTTGCTCCAATGTTCATCCTTCTCCAAGCTAGGCCCTTCATTTGTAAGCAAAACAAATGTATCCAATTTAGGCAGCAGCATATTCTCATGAACATTAGAATCATTACCAAGAAACGAAAGTACCTGGTAATTTAGTTGGCGTGCGCGAGCTCTAGTAATTGGTCCAGTATGTATAGCAGCAGGGGTTGTGGGTGTAAAAATTGTATTGATGTCCTCATCACCAGCCCGGACATCCGGCCCGCTAGCCCGGACATCCGGCACCTCGCGAAGGCCCGGACATCCGGCCCAAAGCCCGGATATCCGGCCTCCCCTGCCTGCGTGCAGTGCATCTGAGCCGAGGCCCATGTACCCCTTCGCCCCTTAGACTATATATACTCCCCCTCCACCTACGTTTTAGGGTTAGCATTGGTTTAGCTCATATTTTGTGTGAGAGCCTTGCTCATCCACTTGGTTACTTCTCCTCGAAGCTCATGACCTCTTCGGAGAAGATCTCCCAAGCGGATTCAAGACCCCTTCAAGGGAAGACAATCAAGACCTCCTCACGGAGAAGAACAGCTACCCTTGTATCTTTCCTTTGTTGATTTTGAATCTTGTGCTACCTTATGTGTTCGGTGATCTAGCCCTTGTGTGATCGATACTTGTCGGTTGAGTGATTCTCTTGTTCCTCCCTGTGTTTTCCCTTGTGTTTTCCGCCTGTTCTTCGTGTTTCCCCCTGTAGGATCCACTCCAACCGTGAAAGATCGGCCCCATAGGGTTCCGCCCTACATCATCTTGGTATCAGAGCCACGTTGATCACGTTTTTGGAGTCCCTACCCCTCTTTTTCTAGCTTGATTTTGTTGATTTCATCCTAAATCCGAAAATCTCCACCAAAAATAGCCCCCAATTTTTTTGTGATTTGTTGGTTTGATGATGTTTTGTTGATTTTGATCCATGGATTTGCTTGGTTTCAAGTGGATCTAGCTTTCTCCCAAGTTTCCCCACTTTTCATCCATGAAATCTCTCCAATTTTGCCCCCAAAATCATCAAATTCCGCCCCAAAATCAAGTTCCTCGAGTTCATCCTCGGATTTGGAGCCCGGACATCCGGCCCGACCCCCGGACATCCGGCCAGCCCGGACAGCCGCCCATTAGCCCGGACATCCGGATCCTCGAGCGCATTTTCGCGCAAGTTTCTGGACATCAGGTCCCGGACATCCGGCTAAACCCCCGGATGTCCGCCCGCTGTCATTTCAGCTTTTCCTGTTTCACTGTTTTGACCATAACTAATTCATCCAGAGTCTGATTTTGACGTTCTTTAGCTCATTTTGAAGCTATTGACATCCCCCATCCCACAAAAATAACACCAACATCATTTGACTCCATCGCATTTTGTGAATTTTGGAATCTTTGCCTAGGGCTTCCACCATATCATCCGTATAGCCACCACCGACTTCCGCAACCTAACCCGATTTGTTCCCTATAGCATTAGTGGTTGTTTGAGTTGTGATTCGAGTCTCCTAAGGTGTTTCATATACTTAGGGATGATTGCTTCTTCAACAACAACCACCACCATTTCCGCATAACCTTGCCC
>NC_041387.1:288721089-288726587 GCF_002162155.2 Triticum dicoccoides | reverse complement strand
CCCAATTTTGTTTGAGTTTTTGAGTTGAGGCTTGTGTCTCCTAAGGTGTTTTGGCTACTTAGGGATGGCAACTTCAACTCGGACACGTGTATAGCCAATCATTTCACTTCCACATTGCCAAGTGCAAACCACCACCGCTTTCTGCTACCACCATTTTGACATTTGACGTTTGAGATTTTGAGTTCGCGGTTTTTCCGTTTCCTAAGGTGTTTCGGCTACTTAGGGACGAGACTCCATCATCTTGGTTTCTACATCAAGAACACCACCACTCAGCATCGCCAAGGACAGTAACCTCCATATCATCTTGGTATCATGGTATCCCTCCATTGTATATTCCCTCGCCATTGCATTGTTAACCCCTAGACCATTTTGCGTTACTTGCCTATTGAGACTAGCCATTTGAGTATTGCCGACAACGTTACTTGTGCACATTAGTGATCATACTTCCCATAGCATACATACCATATCATCGTGGTGCATATATTGGTATCATATCTTGTGTCACAAGTTTGTTCCCGCATATACACAATTGCTATCTTCGTTTGTGCATTGTGCAAAAGTGGCCATAGAAAAAAACAAATAAAGTTTTTAAGCAAAAGAAAAAGAAAGAGCAAAGAAGCTTGTAAGCAAGTACCATAGGTTGTGCATTGTCATATCCGATCATCTTGGATCATCTTGAGAGAAACACCGGGAACCATACATACATAACATACTTGGGATAGAAGTTTATCCATTTTGCATCTTATAGGTTGTGCACAAGTGTCGTATCCACCTATTGAGCAATCGTGCTAGCGTCTCTCTTGAGTTGTGCAACATGAGAGTTTTCCGTGGATTCCACATTTTGTGCTCATTCCTTGGTTGCACGACCCCATTTAATTATCCGTGTGTGTGTGTTTCCGTGTGCCACATATTGCTATTGGTCCATTTGTTTCACTTGCGAATTTGTGAATCTTTTTCAACATTATTGACTCTTGCTAACGTTTTGCATTAAATTTTTGTGCCACTATCCTCACCGAGCTCCACCATAGGCTTTACTTGTGTAGGTGTAAGAACCGACAAGGATTGGTACCAATAGTGCTATTTCATTTTCCGCATTTGAGTGAACTTGATTCATTGTCAACATCGTCAAGGTACATTGGTATAAGTTCTTCTCTTTCTCCCACTCATATTTGCTCGAGTGTTGTGATGGATAGGCAAGGCATTTCATCTCCGGTCTACGACAACAACGACAGCATGAACAACTACATCAACAAAGCGTCCATCTTCGATCTACAACGACAAATGCAAGGCGGACAATCAAGATTGCGAGTGCGCATCGAGAACATCTCCATCCACATTCGTCACTCGAAGCAAGGAAAAGGGACTACATCGACAAGAAGCTTTCCGCACATAAAGAGGAGCAAGATGCAAGGATGGAGGAGATTAGAGCCTTGATCAAGTCTTCTTCCCCTTCGTCATCTTCAAGGCGGCGACATTCAAGACACAAGTCTTCGGAGCGCGAAAGCGATGCAAGTGCAAATCGTCCTCGTCCACATCTACATGGCGACCACCATCATGTTCGTTATCAACATCGCCATGAAGGGCAAGTCACCACCAAGCATCATGTGCACAACGACGACGAACGACAACATCATCATGAAGATGCTCCACAAGCGGAAATGCACAAGTCCCAACAAGCCCTACTTCACGCCAAGTCCAAGCTTCAAGAGCACAAAAGAAGACCGCGAGACGAACACCACCAAGACGGAGCTATGGCTACAACAACCACTTTGGCATCTTCGCCAAGTGCTATCAAGGCATCTTCGCCTTTGGACGTATGACATCTTCGCCTACTTCCCAGAAGTACGCCTACAACGACTTCATCAAGTCCAAGGCGA
This sequence comes from Triticum dicoccoides, assembly GCF_002162155.2. NCBI lineage: Eukaryota > Viridiplantae > Streptophyta > Magnoliopsida > Poales > Poaceae > Triticum > Triticum dicoccoides. The sequence goes on along the minus strand of NC_041387.1, from coordinate 288,724,710 downwards.
CCACCTACGAGAGAGGGTGACACTTCCATCTTCGAAAGCCCCTCAAGGAAGATGGCCGAGCATGGGAAACTCCCTTCGGTCATGGAGACGAGCTACGAGGTGCCACATCATATGGGCCTCCAACAACAAGATGGCGACAAGAAGGTCGAGCAAGGGTCATCCCCTTCGACCACGGCGATAGGAGTTGAGCATGGAGACATTTGCACCTACATCTCTTTGACACCAACATATGTCGAGATGCCCCATTTGCCATGTGAGGAGAGCCACCACCCCATGAGTGAGATGAGTGACTCCACCATACGTGACATTGAGAGCATTTCCTATGAGAGGATGAGTGTGACCACCACTAGCCCCACACATGAGAGCATGCCACACATCCTATGTGAGGTTGAGCGCCATTTGAGTGACTCCACCAACCATATGAGTGAGAGCATCCTTGAGGGAGTGAGTGAGTCACAACACTTAGTGAGTGAGGTAGTTGACACGGCATGTGAGGCCACTATGATTCCTAACGACTTAACCTCTACTCCTAGTGTGCTTTCTTCTTTGGTGCTAGGTCTCCTACATGACGACATGCCTATCCTTGACGAGTCCATCCCTCCAATGGAAACACCGATGGCCATGGTGGATGATGATACACCCCCCACATGGTTCCATCAAGATGAAGATGACAATGAGTGGATCTTCAACACCTCACCTACAACACATGAGCGACGCTCCAAAGGTAACATAGGTGATGGTGCTTCTCTTGTCCCACCAGTGGACTCTCTTGACATCGATTGCTCCCATGATGTTGACCCACCTATTCCCATGCTTCATGCTAGTGAGACTTCATCATGCCTTGACTTACCTATTTATGATGAATATGATGATGAGCATGTTGAGTTGCCTAGTTGTGATGCTATGCTCCATAGGATATCATGTGAAAATTCTTTTGGTCACATCATGTTTGACAACCCATTGAAGTTGTCATATGCTATGAGTTAGATCTCCCATATTGCATCATTACAATCTCAACATAGTAACTATGCATGCCCCATTAAAATCAATCCCATTTGCACTTATGGCATAGATGACGAGATGATGGTCATTGGCTTTTGTTTCTCTTGTGATGATATTGCCATGCTTCCTTTACATGATTTGCGCAATTCCTCTACTATGACATGCCATGATCACATTGTTTCGAATATGCATTGTTTTGGATGTTGTCAATATTCTCCACGTGATGTTTCTACTCTTGCTCATGAGGAGATCCCCATAGTTTCCTCATACATATTAGGAGATCTTGATGCATTCCATACTTTGCATGATTCCCATGACTGCGTGCACCATATGCATTCCATGAATAACAATGCTCTAGATATTTCTCATGATGCATTACAACCTTTGAGTCTCCATTATGCCATACATAATAACAAACCTCTCATGATGGATGACATCTTTCTATATCACGCATCTCATTTATTTGAACATTGGATATTTTGTGCTAACCGACACATGCACGTGCGCATCATGATGGATGATGTGTACATATACCATGCACACACAATTTTTTCTTTGTCTTTGTTTGTGTAGGTACTCATGTATACTCGTCAACCTCTCAATCCCAAGAGTTGACGAAACGAGCTCTTGAGAGCAAGGACGCTTTTGGATCCTGTGGACTATCCTTACCACCATTCTCTTCGCGCAAGGACTACGCGCATCTATTTACTTGGCTTTCACACGGCTATGGGCTATTTACCACTTGTCACCTTATGCTCATTTTCCCATGTTCACTTTGCATGTTATCCTTGCTTCTATGCCTTTGCCATGCAATTGTGACCCTTGCTTGCATCTACACATGATTCACCATTATGATACTTCTATGTGTATTTGCATGCTTGGTGGAGATACTTGTAGCTATTGCCATGATTTCTTTGTGCCCAATGTTATTGATACTTGTTGTGTTGGGAGAGTCATGATGACACATTGCTATTTACATATGGCTTCTCACCAATACATTCATGCTATTTTCCTCACATCTTGCTTTCATGCTTGTGATATGTCATGGGAATTATTCTTGCACACTATTTGCACCAATGACACGCTTGCCATGATTCCTCCTAGTATGTTGCTCTTCGCACTACTAGCTTGCTTGACTTGATCGCTATGATTGCTTGCTATGTTGCATCACCCATGTTCCACTATTACTTGCTTTCTTGGGTTGATGACATATATGCTCATGTGATGAGGACATGACTACCTTGGATATGACCAAAAATATTGCATATATGCATATTTGTCAGGTGATTTCCAGTGCAAACTATTCAATAATCTATTTATGTTATCCAGAACAAAAATACTTCACACACTTTTGTGTTTTGTCTAATTGCAGATGTATGGGACATTTGTACAATCCACATATGAAGATAAGGAAGAAAGAGATGTTTACTTGTTGTCCAAAGAATTCTCTCACGTCACTTTTGGCCCAAGAGAAGATAGAGTCCAAGTCTCTCACGTTCTGGATTCAGATTCGGACTGCACAGACACACCTGACTCAAAACGCACACAAGTTTTTCATACGGACTCCGAATTGGGTGATTCTTTTTTTGTTGGAAACTAGATTTCGTGCACTTTCCAACCCAATTGGAATCACCTTCAAATTCGTCCGGAGCGTTGAGTTGTGGACGAAACAATCTGATGCTGCAGCAGAATCCGAGTCAAACTACAAGTCCAAAGGTGTTACATCACCTCCACTTGGGCCCATTGGCCTTGTACGACCTAGATTTAGTTTTAGGCTGCCTTGGGACGTCCTCCCACCTCCTTGGCCGCCACCCCTTGCTCCTATATAAGTAGATCCATCTAGTAGCTTTTCCTTGGGTTTTGTTTAGATTAAAAGTTCGCCATAGCTGCAACTTCGCGTACTTCGTTTGTGTTCAACGACCAGACAAAGGCGTCACAGAACCCCACCTTGATCAATAAAGCTTTCATCTTATATTCGCAATATCCAGATTGCAATCTCAGTTTCTTGCTTGTTCTTCGTTTGCTCGCAGGAAACAGACCCTCGTGGTCAGGTTGATCGTGCTCCGGCGTGGTCAATAACCTCTCGGAGTTGGTTTAGCGATTGCTAAGGCGCGACGTCCTCGCACGTTCGTAGTCGGATCGTCAAAGTCGTCTCCACCAAATCGATAGTTACCATCTCATCGAAAGATCGGGACACCCCGCCTCTATCAAGTGGTATCAAGTGGTATCAATTTTCAGGTTGCTCGGTGAGAATTTCCAGTTTTCCTAGATTAGATTTATTTTCTTACTTATTGTCCAAGAAAAAGTTAGATCTGTTCATCCTTTATCCAAGCCAGTCTGAGCCTTTGCAATTTTCTATTCATTGCTTGCATAGTTGAATTATCGGTTGCATCGTCGTGTCAGTTGCTGGTCTTAGCGTCTAGTTCCTTTAGAGTTTCGAGTTCTGTTCACATTAGTCACGCCGCCGCTGCATCATTATCCCTTCCGCTGTCCACCATCCCATCTATTAATTTCCACCACGTGCTATGCACTGTTCATTGTCATAATCATAGTTGAGGTCATTCACATCTTCGCCTGATCCAATCTGCATCTTATCTAGTTTGTCTTGGAAAAAAAAGA
>NC_041387.1:288605778-288721079 GCF_002162155.2 Triticum dicoccoides | reverse complement strand
ATGCACTGTTCATTGTCATAATCATAGTTGAGGTCATTCACATCTTCGCCTGATCCAATCTGCATCTTATCTAGTTTGTCTTGGAAAGAAAAAAAAAGATAGAGAAAAAAAAGAGAAAAAAGGAAAGAAAAAAAAAAGAAAAAGAGAGAGAAGAAAAAGAAAAAAAGGGTGAGAAAAAAAAGAGAGAAGAAAAAAAAATTGGATCTATCTAGAATCAATCTCGTACCTGAATTCGGATTGGAATCTGTTTTGCGCACTGTTCAGTAAAACAGGTGTATCTTCCTCATACGAAGTCCGTTTTGGCTCCGTGAGTACTCAAATTGAAGCTAGCAACGAGCCGCATCTAAATAATTGCAGAAGCTAGTTCAATATTTGACACCTCAAAATCGGCTTCTAAATAGGTCTTTTTGCCCTCCGAAGTTCGTGAACACAACTTGTTCCAATTTTTCAGGCCAGTTTTAGAATTCTTTGACTCCTCATATCAACTCGGAATTGAGTGATTCTTTTTGCATTGGAAAGCTTGAGTTACTAGCATTCTTTGAAAGATTTTATCAGAAAATTGTCTCAAACTTTTCAAGAGGAAAGTTGGAGAGAGAGTTGTTGTATATCCTGCTTGGCAGTTGTTTTTCATCATTATCTTCACTGCCGTTGTGATCTTCACTTATATCTTGCTGTCAAGAGCTACTTAGTATCCTTCATTGATGCTAGTTGTGCTACGCTGTGACCTCATTAGTGTTCTAGGCTCGCGTCTCTAGTCCGGTCTAGCCTAGGACCAGCACAGTACCGTCGTTGAGCGTTTATTCAACATTGCATCTTTGAATTGATTATTGCTAATCTTTTGCTACCATATATAGCCAACCCAGCTCCACATATTTCTACACCGTGTATACGTACGCTCCCCTGGCAATCGCTTTACTCAATATTCGGAGTTACTTGACACCGCTGGTTGCCGATCACCGCCTGCTGCATGGTAAGAACTTGTAAGACATTGATATTTGCTTTACTGTGAGCGTTTTACCACCACATCCTAATAGTTATAGGAACAATATTTTTGGGTTTTGTTTCTTGTTCTACTAATCATGACAGGATCCAGAGTTAATTCATGGGCTTTGTCGATCGCGGGAGACGTGCCACCACCTTTGCAAATACCACAACCGTCACGAGAGGTGCACAAACATCCAAATGCACATGATCAGGTTAATGTATCTATACCACCATTTAATGGCCGTTTTAAACCTGCTTTATATATTGAATGGGAGTTCGACATAAAAAATATATTTGCTTCCCATAATTTCAATGAACATAAAAAGGTTAAGGTTGCGGTTGGTTCTTTCACTGGTTATGCTTTGGTTTGGTGGAGTGAATATTGTCGGTTACACCCTGATTATATACCTACTACTTGGGATGATTTGAAACTTGCCATGCGACATACTTTCGTCCCTGCTTATTATACTCGTGACATGATTAAGAAGTTGCAACACTTAAAACAAGGTAGTGAAACTGTAACAAAATATTATGATGATTTACAAACTACCTTGTTGCATTCTTCTTTAGAAGAAAATGAAGATGATTTTATGGATAGATTTTGGGGAGGATTAAACCGTGATATTCAAGAGATACTAATTCATGAAGAGTGTTATCCTATGGACCATTTGTTTCATCTTGCTTGCAAAGCTGAACAGGAAATAAAACGACGTGTTGGCCACGAGGAGAACAAGCGCACGGTGCACATTCCAAGAGTTGATATGATTGTTCCTTCAACTACTAGGCATACTATGACAACCACATCCGTTGTTGTCAGGACTACATCACCTCCACCATGTGACACATCGTCCCCGAGAGTGGCTACATCATCTGAGTTGATCATAAGAGGTAATGACAAAGGTACTGATCTTCCATCTCTACATGAGAATGATGAATGCCTTGTCAATTTGAATGCACCATCTGATGAGCTACCCACTACTTTGATCACACCACCTATTTTAGAGGACTACATTGATAATTTGACTTTGCCATGTGATCAAACAACTGAAATACCAACAATTTTGAGTGCACCCATTGAATTAACTATTGATGCAAAAGAACCAATATTTAATCATTTTGATATGACCTCTAATCTTGGTGATGATTCTGTGTTGAATGACTTATTGCATGTTTGCTTATTTAAGCATGTTGTAGCATGTAAATTTGATGCAGGTAAGGTTTATTCACCAATGTTGGGATGGTTTAATGATGAACATTGTCAATCTTTTGAAATGAATAAGAGCTTCACTTATATGTGCAAACTGAGTTGCAATATTTTCATGCCTTCTACTTCTTGTGCTAATTTTTTGGCTTTAGATTTTATGAACTATGCAAGTTACTCCTCTATTCATGTGTCATATATGCAAAAATCAAGGGAAGTAAAAATGGATGACATATACATATACAACATGTACACCTTGTCTCTTTTGTTAGCCACATTTCAGATTAAGCAACGCCGAGGACGGCTTTATTTTCAAGAAGGGGAGGATGATGAGGACATGGCTACCTTGGATATGACCAAAAATATTGCATATATGCATATTTGTCAGGTGATTTCTAGTGCAAACTATTCAATAATCTATTTATGTTATCCAGAACAAAAATACTTCACACACTTTTGTGTTTTGTCTAATTGCAGATGTATGGGACATTTGTACAATCCACATATGAAGATAAGGAAGAAAGAGATGTTTATTTGTTGTCCAAAAATTTCTCTCACGTCACTTTTGGCCCAAGAGAAGATAGAGTCCAAGTCTCTCACGTTCTGGATTCAGATTCGGACTGCACAGACACACCTGACTCAAAACGCACACAAGTTTTTCATACGGACTCCGAATTGGGTGATTCTTTTTTTATTGGAAACTAGATTTCGTGCACTTTCCAACCCAATTGGAATCACCTTCAAATTCGTCCGGAGCGTTGAGTTGTGGACGAAACAATCTGATGCTGCAGCAGAATCCGAGTCAAACTACAAGTCCAAAGGTGTTACATCACCTCCACTTGGGCCCATTGGCCTTGTACGACCTAGATTTAGTTTTAGGCTGCCTTGGGACGTCCTCCCACCTCCTTGGCCGCCACCCCTTGCTCCTATATAAGTAGATCCATCTAGTAGCTTTTCCTTGGGTTTTGTTTAGATTAAAAGTTCGCCATAGCTGCAACTTCGCGTACTTCGTTTGTGTTCAACGACCAGACAAAGGCGTCACAGAACCCCACCTTGATCAATAAAGCTTTCATCTTATATTCGCAATATCCAGATTGCAATCTCAGTTTCTTGCTTGTTCTTCGTTTGCTCGCAGGAAACAGACCCTCGTGGTCAGGTTGATCGTGCTCCGGCGTGGTCAATAACCTCTCGGAGTTGGTTTAGCGATTGCTAAGGCGCGACGTCCTCGCACGTTCGTAGTCGGATCGTCAAAGTCGACTTCCACGAAAGCGATATCCATCATCTCATCGAAAGACGGGACACCTTTGCCTCTATCATCATGCCTCTCACATGATATATCTTGATTATTGTCTCTTGTGTCCATTAGTTGCCTCTTTCATATCCACTTGTATTGAGTGCAACCATACTATGCTTATTGATCTTGGAGACTTTGCCACCTTACTTGTGATGCATGCTTGTTTGATTGAGCCTATTGTACTTGGTTGTTCTTGCATCATATGCCTCCATACTATGACACGCTCCCTTGTACTTTCTTATGATGAGCATGATGCATACACTTGTTGGGTATCTTACCTCACGAATGATATGTGTTGCATTTGCACTAACCTCATTTGTTTTTCTGAGTGTTTGTCATGTTCTTTCATTTTGGAGGTTTCACAAGGCGATGCTGTTATGCAAATACTTGGTCATGCGAAGGCATACACGATGTGCAACACCAACATTTGCGGGAATCTACAAAAGGTGAACTCCTTCCCTTTGAGCCATCCTCAAATTTGCATATTGGATGGGTCACTCTTTCATTGTTGTTTCCTTCTTGTTGTCTACATGATACATCTCGCGACCGGAGGAGCGACATTGGAGATTGGCTACATGGACTTTCACATTGAGGAGCGCTCGCACTTATTGGATACACATTCGAACCTCCATTCTTGCCTCGACATCGAGCATTGTTACACCAACACCTCCATATTTGTTGATTGTGCTCATACATGTCATGCTCGATGGACATATCATACTCACCACAAGTTTGCACACCATGCATGGATTGACTCACATTATGATTGCCTTGTTGCATCTTATATTCCAATGTCATCCATGATATATGAGCTTGTGCACTTCCTTAGCAAATTTGTTGTGATCTTCCTTGATGGCATTTTCATACATCATGATCATATTATCCACCATCAATTGCATGATAGCTTACACTATTGAGCATCCATTGCCATATTCATGCTATTGATGAACCGTCTCTCTATGACATCATTTTGCACAATGGTAGAATTTGTCGCTTTGTGCACCATGCTAATTATCCCATGAATGCTTTGCATATCATTCTAGATCATCTTGATAAGCATCATGTGTCTTGCCATCCACCATCTTGCCACATGGACTCATATTTACTTGATGGACCCTTTGTGTGCGCTAACCATTGTATTTCCAAGTGTACTTTGTGTTTGCTTCTTTTGCATGTATGCCGCTCAGGAGACACCTTGGAGTACTTGGATTGTGCCATGCCTTCAACTTCGTCCAACTACAAGTCCGTCCACGACAATCGTTTCCATGGTGATAAAGGCGGGGTGTCCCGATCTTTCGATGAGATGATAACTATCGATTTGGTGGAGATGACTTTGACGATCCGACTACAAACGTTCACCATGTTGCGCCTTAGCAATCGCTAAACCAATCTCCTGAGGTTATTGACCACGCCGGAGCACGATCAACCTGACCACGAAGGTCTATTCCTGCAAGCAATCGAAGAACGAGCAAGAATATGATAAAAGCAATCTGAATATTGCGAATATGTATGAAGTATTGATAAAGGTGGGGATCCGCAAGAGGTCTTGGTCTGGTCGTTGGACACAAACGAAGTACACGAAGTTGCAATGGCTAACTTTTAACTAAACAAATCCCAAGGAAAAAGCTATTATATGGATCTACTTATATAGGAGGAAGGGGTGGCGGCCAAGGAGGTGGGAGAACGTCCCAAGGCATCCTAAAACCAACCCTAGGTCGTACAAGGCTCATGGACCCAAGTGGAGGTGATGCAACACCTTTGGACTTGTTGTTTGACTCGGATTCTGCTGAAGTGTCTGATTGTTTCGTCGATATCTCAATGCTCCGGACGAATTTGAAGGTGAATCCAATTGGGCTGGAAAGAGCACAAAATCTAGATTCCACCAAAAAACGAATCACCCAATTCGGAGTCCGTATAAAAAAGTTGTTGGCGTTACGAGTCAGGTATGTCTGTGTAGTCCGAATCTGAATCTAGAACGTGAGAGACTTGGACTCTATCTTCTCTTGGCCCAAAAGTGACGTGAGAGAACTTTTTGAGCAGCAAGTAAACATATCTTTCTCCCTTATCTTCATATGTGAATTGTACAAATGTCCCATACACCTGCAATTAGACAAAACACAAAAGTGTGTGAAGTATTTTTGTTCTGGATAACATAAATAGATTATTGAATAGTTTGCACTAGAAATCACCTGACAAATATGCATGTATGCAATATTCATGGTCGTATCCAAGGTAGTCATGTCCTCATCACATGGTGATGAGGATCACGATCCAAGGTCGGATCTTTCCCAAGGGGGGGGGGGAGATGATGCAGAGCATCCCACGTTCATCCCCATGTACACTCTGTCTACTCCCCAAGCCCCAAGGATGCATAAGATGAGACCTCGACTATGCGCCATTGGACACAAGGTGAACCCGTTCCTAAATGCTTCCCCTTTCCATTCGCGTGAGACATGGCTCTTCATGCATGGACCTTGCCTAAACTCAGGTACAACCGAGATGACCATGGAGAATCAAAGGACAAAGGCCAAGTATGGAAGAGGAGAAGGAAGAAGAGCTAGCTGCTACAGGCCCCGGACATCCGGCCCCAGCCCGGACATCCGGCCCTTCCCGCAAGCCCGGACATCCGGCGCCCATCACAGAACGCGTCCAGAAGCTGAACCCCGTCAGCCCGGACATCCGACCAGAGGCCCGGACATCCGGCCCTTCCCGAGCCACCGGACATCCGGCGCCTGCCCGGAAATCCGGCGCACGCTATCCAGAGAGCAGAAGAATCGGCCACTCCAACCCGGACATCCGGCCCGCTAGCCCGGACATCCGGCACCTCGCGAAGGCCCGGACATCCGGCTCAACACCCAGACATCCGCCCCCCTGCCTGTGTGCAGTGCATCTGGGCCGAGGCCCATGTACACCTTCGCCCCTTAGACTATATATACTCCCCCTCCACCTACGTTTTAGGGTTAGCAATGGTTTAGCTCATATTTTGTGTGAGAGCCTTGCTCATCCACTTGGTTACTTCTCCTCGGAGCTCACGAACTCTTCGGAGAAGATCCCCCAAGCTGATTCAAGACCCCTTCAAGGGAAGACAATCAAGACCTCCTCACGGAGAAGAACGGCTACCCTTGTATCTTTCCTTTGTTGATTTTGAATCTTGTGCTACCTTATGTGTTCGGTGATCTAGCCCTTGTGTGATCGATATTTGTCGGTTGAGTGATTCTCTTGTTCCTCCCAGTGTTTTCCCTTGTGTTTTCCGCCCGTTCTCCGTGTTTCCCCCAGTAGGATCCACTCCAAACGTGAAAGATCGGCCCCATAGGGTTCCGCCCTACATCACTTACCTTTGTTGATTGTGGATCATGAGTTACTCTTTGTTTTCGGTGATCTAGCACTTGTGTGATTGATTCCTTGTCGGTTTAGTGATTCTCTCTCGTTTCCCCTTGTTTCCCCTTTGTGCTTCCGCGTGTTCTTCATGATTCCCCATAGGATCCACTCCAAACGTGAAAGATCGTCCACCTAGGGTTTCGCCCTACATAAATTACCCTCCACGCCAAGGGCGTCATCATCACCATCGCCAACAACACAACGAAGAGCAACGCTATGGCAAGCTCAAATTCACAATGCCCAAGTTCAATGGAATCAATGATCCCGAAGAATACCTCTCATGGGCATTGAAGGTCGACAAAATCTTTCGTTGCACAACTACAAGGAAGAGAAGAAGATCGCTATGGCATCACTTGAGTTCCAAGACTATGTGCTCATATGGTGGGAACATGTCCTTGAGTGCCGACAAGCAAGAGGTGAACCTCCAATCACCACTTGGGCTCAAATGAAGGATGTCATGCGAGCACATTTTGTACCAACCTACTACAACCGTGATCTCTTCAAAAAGCTACAACTCCTCAAGCAAGGAACAAAGAGTATTGAAGAATACTACAAGGAAATGGAGATAGCCATGATTCGAGCCAATGTCATGGAAGATGATGAGCAAACAATGGCACGATTCTTGAATGGACTCAATCATCCCATCAAGAAGATCGCCGACTTCCAACCCTACTCCAACCTCATTGAGCTCGTGCATCAAGCTACAAAGGCGGAACGTCAAGTGCAAGATGACTTCAAGTACGCCAAGTATTCATCCAAGACCTACAACTTCTCCAATAACCAAGATTCAACAACTACTCCAACTTCGACATCAACCAAGCCTTCTCCAAGCAATGACGACGAGTCAAGTTACAAGAAATATTCGTCAAGTTCAAGTCGTCTTCCTCCTACTACAAGCAACTTCAAGCCGCGTGCTGCTTCATCTACTCCGACCGACGAGACCGTCAAGACAAGCTCCTTCAAGTGTTTCTGATGAGGACATCAATACCATTGTTACACCCACAACCCCTGCTGCTATACATACTGGACCAATTACTAGAGCTCGCGCACGCTAACTAAATTACCAGGTACTTTCGTTTCTTGGTAATGATTCTAATGTTCATGAGAATATGATGCTGCCTAAATTGGATACATTTGTTTTGCTTACAAATGAAGGGCCTAGCTTGGAGAAGGATGAACATTGGAGCAAGAACAAGCATGGAGATGATGGCATGCGCAAGGGGAACAAGAACAGAGTTACAAGTGATGATTTCAGGTCTTTGAAGCCACCATAACGAGTGCCTGAAGCCTTGGACGAAATATACAAGATGTCACTTCATAAATTTCGTCCAGAGGCTATTATAGGTGCTGCGTCACCTTTTTATTGGGCGAGGCCCATGTAATTTCGAAATACATAAGTATAGGCTATTTTTAGAGTCCGTATGTGTGGGGAAACAAGAGATAGGGTTGATTTCGGACCCCTCCACCAAGGGCCACGAAATTCCCCCTCTCTTCCTCCATATATACAGCCGTTAGGGCACCGTTTAGACTTTTGGTTTTGTTTAGATTAAAGTTCGCCATAGCTGCAACTTCGTGTACTTCGTTTGTGTTCAACGACCAGACAAAGGCGTCACAGAACCCCACCTTGATCAATAAAGCATTCATCTTATATTCGCAATATCCAGATTGCAATCTTAGTTTCTTGCTTGTTCTTCGTTTGCTCGCAGGAAACAGACCCTCGTGGTCAGGTTGATCGTGCTTCGGCGTGGTCAATAACCTCTCGGAGTTGGTTTAGAGATTGCTAAGGCGCGACGTCCTCGCACGTTCGTAGTCGGATCGTCAAAGTCGACTTCCACCAAAGCGATATCCATCATCTCATCGAAAGACGGGACACCTTTGCCTCTATCAAGTGGTATCAGATTTCCAGGTTGCTCGGTGAGATTTTGCAGTTTTTTGTAGTTTAGATCGAGTCTGTTCTTCATACCTACAGTCCACAAAAAAGCCACAAAAAAAATTAGGGTTAGTTCATCATATCCGAACCAATCTGAGCCTTTGCATAATCTTTTTAGGGTTTTGCTTTGTTGAATTTGCGGTTGCATCGTCGTGTCTAGTTGCTGGTCTTAGAGTCTAGTCTTTTAGAGTTTCGAGTTCTGGTCATAAGTTGTCACGCCGCCGCCGCACCATCATCATCGCCCCTGCCATCTACCACCACCGCTTATCCGCCACCGCTTCGAATCCGTATCCATATACCACCACCGCTGTCATATACCACCACCGCTACCATCTACCACCATATATCCACCACCAATCCGAGTTCTTGTCATATTAGGTTTGTTTTCGAGATCCATCTAGATTCCAATTCGTGTTTCCTTGCCGGAGTAGGTTTCGGAAAAAAAAAGAGTCCAGAAACCACCCTCCGTTTAGGCCCAAAAATTTTCAAAAACGTATTTTTCGAAAAAAAATTCTGCCTATCCTATTTTTAGGTGTTTCTGAGTGTTTTGAGACAGGTGCCATTATAGGAAGTTTTTTTTGACCCGTTTCCAGTTTTTGGGTCCGGGCAGTCGAAAAAAAAATTGGTCGAAAAAATTTTGTGCCCATCCTGTCAGTTTGACCTAGGAAGAGTTTTGAGACACTCGCCATTATAGTGATTTTTCGCAAAAAAAATAAATAAGCAGCGCAAAAAAACAGCGCAAAAAAAAGAGCGAAAAAATATATTCCAGAGTGTGCTTTTCCCTTGTTTACGTGCCGCGCCGTGATTTTGTTGGTGTTCTAGGCTTGCGTCTCTAGCACAGTCTAGCCTAGGACCAGCACAGTATCGTCGTTGAGCGTTTATTCAACTTTGCATCTCCGAATTGATTATTGCTGACCCTTTTTGCTACCATATTATAAGCCTTCCCAGCTCCACATACATCTACGTCGTGCGTTTGACTCTCCCTGGTAATCGCTCTATCCAAGCTTTGAGAGTTTTTGACTACAACGGTTGCCGATCACCGCCTGCTGCTGGGTAAGAACTGGTAAGAATTTGAGATTTGCTTGGCGGATTTGTGACACCCACCACCACCTCTTGTTAGTAGTCTGTAGGATCATATTCTTGTGTGTTTCTATTGCTGCTAACCATGCCAGGATCACAAGCCGACGAGACTGACTGGGAGAACATGACGAATAAGGATTCGCATGATAAATTTTAGCAAATGATGAGTGGATAGGTGCAAGATGTGCTAAACAGATTTGAAGAGGCCATGGAGAAGATAGATGGCATGGAGAAGACGTTCGAAACAAAGCTCGATAACAAGTTTAATGAATTGCTCGCGCGTCTTCCACCACAACCACCCGCTGCACCAAACGCACCTCTCCAACAATAACAACAACGACTATCTCCACGTCGCGAAACAGACCTCCGCCGAGCGAGCCGTGTTCCTCTTGCGTTTGGCCAAACTGTTGGTGCTGCTGTTGATACTTCTGTGGCTCCTGCTGCTGATGCGGAGGAGGATGATTATGTGGGAGATTACGAGGATGAGGTTGCTCAAAATCAGAACTACGTGCAACCACCTGCACCACAACCACCAGGTCGTCCACATGCAAATAATCAATATGGTAGGGCTTTCCCTCAGGTACGAGATCATGACCATCTTCCTAAACTGAAATTAAATATTCCACCTTCCGAGGGTAGATATGTTCCTGATATATATCTTACTTGGGAGTTAGAAACTGAACAACGATTTACATGTTTACAATATCCCGAGGAGAGACGGGTTGCCGCTGCTGTTTGTGCTTTCACTAGTTTTGCATGTGTATGGTGGTCTGAACATTGTAGATTATATCCTATTCCAACTACTTGGGCTGCTTTGAAAACTGTTATGCGTACTCGTTGGGTTCCACCATATTATCAACGTGAATTGCTTCAAAAATTACAGCGCTTAAGACAAGGAAAAAATTCTGTAGAAGAATATTATCAGGAGTTACAAACTGGCATGATTAGATGTGGTATTGTTGAGGAGAATGAAGCTATGCTTGCACGTTTTCTGGGTGGATTAAATAGAGAGATTCAGACCATTCTAGACTATAAGGAGTATTCTAATATCACTCGTTTATTCCATCTTGCTTGTAAAGCTGAACGTGAAGTGCAGGATCGACAAGCATTGGCGCGAACTAACTTTTCTGCAGGCCGACCTTCATCATGGACACCGCGTGCATCTTCTACTTCAACTGCACCAGCACCTCAATCAGGTGCCTCCTCCAGTCGTGATACAAGAAAACAGGCACAACCACCATTTTCTGCCAAGAGCGCACCTGCTGGGCCTGCACGGAGTTCTTCTTCTTCTATGGCATCAACAGGGCACACAAGTGATATTATTTGTCGTCGTTGTAAGGGAGGAGGTCATTATGCAAGAGATTGCAAATCTCCGCGTGTGATGATTGCTACCGCGGATGGTGGATATGAGTCCGCTAGTGACTATGATGAGGAGACTTTGGCTCTTATTACACGTGAAGAACATGGTGGAGATGATTCTGATCATGAGACGCAATACATGGCTCCTGAAGACGCTGACAGGTATGAATTTTTAGTTGCTCAACGTGTTTTGAGTGTGCAGGTCACAAAGCTGAGCAAAATCAGAGGCACAATTTGTTCCATACCAAGGGAGTTGTGAAAGAACGTTCTGTGCGCGTCATCATAGATGGAGGGAGCTGCAACAACTTGGCTAGCATGGAGATGGTGGAGAAGCTTTCTCTCACCACAAGACCACATCCACATCCTTACTACATCCAATGGTTCAACAACAGCGGCAAGGTTAAGGTAACACGTACTATTCGTGTGCATTTTAGTATCTCTACATATGCTGATTATGTTGATTGTGATGTGGTACCTATGCAAGCATGTTCCTTATTACTTGGTAGACCATGGCAATTTGATAAAAATTCTATACACCATGGTAGAAACAATCAGTATACTCTTGTTCATAAGGATAAAAATATTACTTCGCTTCCTATGACTCCTGATTCTATTTTGAAAGATGATATTAATAGAGCTAATAAAGCAAAACAGGAGAAGAGTAAGAGTGAAAATCAGATTGTGGCAAAAGCATTTGAGCAACACATGAAGCCTAATCATAAACCATCTAGTGTTGCTTCTGAAATTAAATTGAAAAGTGCATGTTTATTTGCCACCAAATCTGATATTGATGAGCTAGATTTCAGCAAATCTGTTTGCTATGCTTTTGTGTGCAAAGATGCATTGTTTTCATTCGAGGACGTGCCTTCCTCTTTGCCTCCTGCTATCACTAACATTTTGCAGGAGTTCGCTGACGTCTTTCCACAAGACGTGCCACCGGGATTACCACCTATTCGAGGGATTGAGCATCAGATTGACTTAATTCCCGGTGCTTCACTGCCTAACTGTGCGCCATACCGTACCAATCCAGAGGAGACAAAGGAGATTATGCGTCAAGTACAAGAGCTTCTCGACAAAGGTTATATACGCGAATCCCTTAGTCCTTGTGCTGTTCCTATTATTCTAGTGCCGAAAAAGGATGGTACATCGCGTATGTGTGTTGATTGTAGAGGCATTAATAATATTACTATTCGTTATCGTCATCCTATTCCTAGGCTAGATGATATGCTTGATGAATTGAGTGGCTCTACAATATTCTCCAAAGTTGGCTTGCGTAGTGGATACCATCAAATTCGTATGAAATTGGGGGATGAATGGAAAACAGCATTTAAAACTAAGTTTGGATTATATGAGTGGTTAGTCATGCCTTTTGGGTTAACTAATGCGCCTAGTACTTTCATGAGACTAATGAACAAAGTTTTACGTGCTTTCATTGGATGATTTGTGGTAGTCTATTTTGATGATATACTGATTTATAGCAGATCTTTGGAAGAACATTTGGAACATTTACGTGTTGTTTTTATTGCTCTACGTGATGCACGTTTGTTTGGTAACCTTGGGAAGTGCACCTTTTGCACCGACCGAATATCTTTTCTTGGCTATGTTCTTACTCCACAGGGAATTGAAGTTGATAAAGCCAAGATTGAAGCTACTGAGTGTTGGCCGCAGCCCAAAACGGTCACACAAGTGAGGAGTTTTCTTGGCCTCGCTGGATTCTATAGGCGTTTTGTGAGAGATTTCAGCACCATTGTTGCACCTCTCAATGAGCTTACAAAGAAAGATGTGCATTTTCTTTGGGGTACCGCACAGGAAGAAGCCTTCTCGGTATTGAAAGATAAGTTGACACATGCTCCTTTACTCCAACTTCATGATTTTAATAAGACTTTTGAGCTTGAATGTGATGCTAGTGGAATTGGATTAGGAGGTGTGTTTTTACAAGATGGCAAACCTGTTGCATACTTTTCTGAAAAATTGAGTGGGCCTAGTTTGAATTATTCTACTTATGATAAAGAATTATATGCTCTTGTTCAGACTTTAGAAACATGGCAACATTATTTATGGCCCAAAGAATTTGTTATACATTCTGATCATGAATCTTTGAAACATATTAAAAGTCAAGCTAAACTGAATCGTAGACATGCTAAATGGGTTGAATTCATTGAGACTTTCCCTTATGTCATTAAACACAAGAAGGGAAAAGAAAATATTATTGCTGATGCATTGTCTCGTCGCTATACTATGCTTTCACAACTTGACTTTAAAATATTTGGTTTGGAGACCATCAAAGATCAATATGTGCATGATGCTAATTTTAAAGATGCAATGCATAATTGTAGAGAAGGAAGAATGTGGAACAAGTTTGTCGTTAATGATGGATTTGTGTTTCGTGCTAACAAGCTATGCATTCCAGCTAGCTCCGTTCGTCTTTTGTTGTTGCAGGAGGCGCATGGAGGAGGATTAATGGGACACTTTGGTGTGAAGAAGACGGAGGACGTACTTGCTACACATTTCTTTTGGCCAAAGATGAGACGGGATGTTGAGCGTTTTATTGCTCGCTGCACTACATGTCAAAAAGCTAAGTCACGACTCAATCCTCATGGTTTATGTATGCCTTTGCCTGTACCTTGTGTTCCTTGGGAGGATATATCTATGGACTTTGTTTTAGGTTTACCTCGAACAAAGAAGGGGAGGGATAGCATATTTGTTGTCGTGGATAGATTCTCGAAAATGGCACACTTTATACCATGTCATAAAAGCGATGATGCTGTTAATGTTGCTGATTTGTTCTTTCGTGAAATTATTCGCTTGCATGGTGTGCCAAATACTATTGTTTCAGATCGTGATACTAAGTTTCTTAGCCACTTTTGGAGATGTTTATGGGCTAAGTTAGGGACTAAGCTGCTTTTTAGTACTACTTGTCCCCCCCAAACTGATGGACAAACTGAAGTAGTCAATAGAACTTTGTCTACTATGCTTAGAGCTGTTCTGAAGAATAATAAGAAAATGTGGGAGGAATGCTTGCCTCATATTGAATTTGCTTATAATCGTTCACTGCATTCGACTACTAAGATGTGCCCTTTTGAAGTTGTGTATGGTTTCCTACCTCGTGCGCCTATTGATTCGTTGCCTCTTCCATCTTTGGAGAAGGTTAATTTTGATGCTAAACAACGTGCTGAATTGATTTTAAAAATGCATGAGTTAACTAAGGAAAACATTGAGCGTATGAATGCTAAATATAAACTTGCTGGAGATAATGGTAGAAAACATGTTGTGTTTGCACCTGGAGATCTTGTTTGGTTACATTTGCGTAAGGATAGATTTCCTGATTTGCGCAAATCAAAGCTCATGCCACGGGCTGATGGTCCCTTTAAGGTGTTAGAGAAAATAAATGATAATGCATATAAACTTGAGCTGCCTGCAGATTTTGGGGTTAGTCCCACTTTTAACATTGCAGATTTGAAGCCTTATTTGGGTGAGGAAGATGAGCTTCCGTCGAGGACGACTTCATTTCAAGAAGGGGAGGATGATGAGGACATCAATACCATTGTTACACCCACAGCCCCTGCTGCTATACATACTGGACCAATTACTAGAGCTCGCGCACGCCAACTAAATTACCAGGTACTTTCGTTTCTTGGTAATGATTCTAATGTTCATGAGAATATGATGCTGCCTAAATTGGATACATTTGTTTTGCTTACAAATGA
Organism: Triticum dicoccoides; assembly: GCF_002162155.2. Classification (NCBI taxonomy): domain Eukaryota; kingdom Viridiplantae; phylum Streptophyta; class Magnoliopsida; order Poales; family Poaceae; genus Triticum; species Triticum dicoccoides. The sequence continues at coordinate 288,706,146 of NC_041387.1, read as the reverse complement.
AGGGCCTAGCTTGGAGAAGGATGAACATTGGAGCAAGAACAAGCATGGAGATTATGGCATGCGCAAGGGGAACAAGAACAGAGTTACAAGTGATGATTTTAGGTCTTTGAAGCCACCATAACGAGTGCATGAAGCCTTGGACGAAATATACAAGATGTCACTTCATAAATTTCGTCCAGAGGCTATTATAGGTGCTGCGTCACCTTTTTATTGGGCCAGGCCCATGTAATTTCGAAATACATAAGTATAGGCTATTTTTAGAGTCCGTATGTGTGGGGAAACAAGAGATAGGGTTGATTTCGGACCCCTCCACCAAGGGCCACGAAATTCCCCCTCTCTTCCTCCATATATACAGCCCTTAGGGCACCGTTTAGACTTTGGGTTTTGTTTAGATTAAAGTTCGCCATAGCTGCAACTTCGCGTACTTCGTTTGTGTTCAACGACCAGACAAAGGCGTCACAGAACCCCACCTTGATCAATAAAGCATTCATCTTATATTCGCAATATCCAGATTGCAATCTTAGTTTCTTGCTTGTTCTTTGTTTGCTCGCAGGAAACAGACCCTCGTGGTCAGGTTGATCGTGCTCCGGCGTGGTCAATAACCTCTCGGAGTTGGTTTAGCGATTGCTAAGGCGCGACGTCCTCGCACGTTCGTAGTCGGATCGTCAAAGTCGACTTCCACCAAAGCGATATCCATCATCTCATCGAAAGACGGGACACCTTTGCCTCTATCAGTTTCACTTGTGGCGGACGAGGCCACAAGTCCTATGAATGCACAAACAAGCGCACCAGGATCCTCGACGACGATGTTACCTACGACTCAATGAGTGAAGATGAAATGGAAGCTATTGTGCAAGTGGCCATGCATAGGCGAGTGAATGAAGATGACGATGACCAAGTCTTTTGTGATGAAGATACGAGCCCCGCTCTTGATGTCTCCAAGGTCTTGACTCTTCAACATCAACAAGAAGAAGACCAACAATGCCACATCTTCCACACAAAGGCCGGCATCAATGGAAGGTCCGTCAAGGTCATCATCGACAGAGGTAGTTGCCACAACTTGGCAAGTGACGAACAATGCTCCAAGCTTCAATTGGTCAAGAGGAAGCACCCGCACCCCTACAAGGTTTAATGGCTAAGTGACTCCGGCACTATATGAGTTGAGCATATGATCCAATTCACATTCAACATAGGTGCATATGAAGACACTTTGGAGTGTGATGTGGTCCCAATGACCGTCTGCCACCTCCTTCTTGGTCGACCATGGCAATTCGACCGTGGTGTCTTCCACAACGAGCGTACCAATCACTATAGCTTCAAGATGAAAGGGAAGGAATATGTGCTACGACCTATATCTCCTAGTCAAGTGATAGCCGACAAGCAAGCCACCAACCATAGAGAGAAGAGTGAAAAAGAGATCCACCAAAAAGTGAGTGAGAGCCACAAGCCAAACTTGAGCACCTCTTCGCCTAGAGAGAAAAACCTCATACTATTTGCCACAAAAAGTGAGATGAGGGAAGTGTGTGAGAACCATTGAGTGTGATGCACTTTGTCCTTGTGTGCAAGGATGGGGAACCTAACACTAACACCCCTAATGAGCTACCTTTAGTGTTTCAATCTCTTTTATAGGAATTTCAAGATGTTTTCCCTGATGAGCTACCTCCGGGTCTACCTCCTCTACGAGGCATTGAGCATCGAATCGACCTCATCCCCGGAGCGCCACTTCCAAACAAAGCTCCATACCATGTCAATCCCGAAGAAACAAAGGAGATTCAACGGCAAGTACAACAACTAATCGACAACGGTCATGTACATGAAAGCTTAAGCCCTTGTGCCATTCCCGTTATACTTGTGTGTAAGTCGGATGGAAGTTTCCGCTTGTGTTCCGATTGTAGACCTATAGATGCTATCACCGTTCGCTATAGGCATCCCATTCCTCGCTTAGATGATATGCTTGATGAACTTAGTGCAGCCAACTTTTTCTCGAAAATTAATCTTAAAAGTGGCTATTATCAAATCCGCATACAGGAGGGTGATGAATGGAAAACTGCTTTCAAAACCAAATTTGGCTTATATGAGTTGTTAGTCATGCCTATGGGTTTATCAGAGTCTCCCGGTACTTTCGTGAGTCTCATGCATCATGTGCTTCGCCCTTATATTGGAGTCTTTGTTGTGGTTTACTTCGATGATATTCTTGTGTTTAGCAAAACCATGAAAGAACATCTTAATCATGTTAGGGCTGTTTTGCAAACCCTTCACAAGGAAAGTCTTTATGCAAACATGAAAAAGTGCACATTTGGTGTTGACAAAGTGGTTTTCTTGGGTTTTGTTGTATCTTACAGGGGTGTCCATGTTGATGAATCTAAAATTGAAGCAATTAAAACTTGGCCCCAACCAACCAATTTGCAACAAGTGCGTAGCTTTCTTGGTCTTGCGGCTTTTTATCGTCGCTTTGTGAAAGACTTTAGCACAATAGCCGCTCCTTTGCATTCTTTGAGTAAGAAGAATGCTCCTTTTGTTTGGGGATCTTTACAATCCACCGCTTTTGATGAGCTCAAGTCTTTGCTTACTCATGCTCTGATTCTTGCTTTGCCCAACTTTGACAAAACTTTTGAGGTTCATTGTGATGCAAGTGGTACCGGAATTGGCGGAGTTTTGATGCAAGAAAAATGAGCCATTGCATATTTTAGTGAAAAACTCTCCGGTGCTCAACTTAACTATCCCATCTATGACAAAGAATTGTATGCTTTAGTGCGTGTGATACATGTTTGGGAACATTATCTTAGACCTCATGAGTTTGTCATCCATACCGATCATGAAACACTTAAGTGCTTAAAAGGTCAAACTAAGTTGAACAAGCGTCATGCAAAATGGAGTGAATTTATTGAATCTTTCCCCTATGTGATCAAGTACATTAAGGGTAAGGAAAATGTAGTTGCAGACGCGCTTTCACGCATGTGCACGCTTGTCACCAAACTTGAGTTGAATGTTATTGGCTTTGAGCACATAAAAGACTTGTATGCTAATGATCCATCTTTTGCAACTACTTATGCTAAATGTTTGACGCATACATCTTGGGAACAATATTACATCAAGGATGGTTATCTTATGAGAGCTAACAAACTATGCATTCCCGAGTCTTCTCTTCGTTTGCTCCTTTTGCAAGAGGCTCATGGAGGCGGACTCATGGGACATTTTGGACGCGACAAGACATTCGCCACGCTCTCCAAGAACTACTTCTGGCCCAAGATGTTTCGCGACATCTCACGCTTCACCACCCGGTGCTCGACATGTCGCAAAGCTAAGTCTAAAGCTCAATCCGATGGTATTTACATGCCTCTTCCTATTCCTTACCAACCTTGGGAAGACATTAGCATGGATTTTGTACTTGGTTTGCCTTGAACTCAAAATCGAAAGGATTCCGTATTTGTTGTTGTGGACCGATTTTCTAAGATGGCACATTTCATTCCTTGCAACAAGATATACGATGCTTCACACGTTGCAAATCTCTTTTGTAGGGAAATCTTGCGCCTCCATGGAGTACCAAAGATAATCATCTCCGACCGCGATGTCAAGTTCTTGAGTTATGATGCGGAGCATCCCACGTTCATCCCCATGTACACTCCGACTACTCTCCAAACCCCAAGAGGACATATGACGAGACCTCGAAGATACACCATTGGACACAAGGTGAACTCGCTCCTCTATGAACCTTCATTTTCCACATGTGAAATGATGAGGACATCAATACCATTGTTACACCCACAGCCCCTACTATTACATATACTGGACCAATTACTAGAGCTCGTGCACGCCAATTAAATTATCAAGTACCTTCGTTTCTTGGTAATGATTCTAATGTTCATGAGAATATGATGCTACCTAAATTGGATACATTTGTTTTTCTTACTAATGAAGGGGCTAGCTTGGAGAAGGATGAACATTGGAGCGAGAACAGGCATGGAGATAATGGCATGCGCAAGGGGAACAAGAACGGAGTTACAAGTGATCATTTCAGGACTTGGAAGCCACCATAATGAGTGCATGAAGCCTTGGACGAAATATACAAGATGCCACTTCATAAATTTCGTCCAGAGGCTATTCTAGGTGCTGCATCACCTTATTATTGGGCCAGGCCCATGTAATTTCGAAATACATAAGCATAGACTATTTTTAAAGTCCGTATGTGTGGGGAAACAAGAGATAGGGTTAGTTTCGGACCCCTCCACCAAGGGCCACGAAATTCACCCCCTCTTCCTCCATATATACAGCCCTTAGGACACCATTTAGACTTTGGGTTTTGTTTAGATTAAAGTTCGCCATAGCTGCAACTTCGCGTACTTCGTTTGTGTTCAACGACCAGACAAAGACGTCTCAGAACCCCACCTTGATCAATAAAGCTTTCATCTTATATTCGCAATATCCATATTGCAAACTTAGTTTCTTGATTGTTCTTCGTTTTCTCGCAGGAAACAGACCCTCGTGGTCAAGTTGATCGTGCTCCGGCGTCGTCAATAACCTCTCAGAGTTGGTTTAGCGATTGCTAAGGCGCGACGTCCTCGCACGTTCGTAGTCGGATCGTCAAAGTCGACTTCCACCAAAGCGATATCCATCATCTCATCGAAAGACGGGACACCTTTGCCTCTATCACCAACATTGGTGAATAAACCTTACTTGCATCAAATTTACATGCTACAACATGCTTAAATAAGCAAACATGAAAAGTCATTCAACACAGAATCATCACCAAGATTAGAGGTCATATCAAAATGATTAAACATTGGTTCTTCTGCATCAATAGTTAATTCAATGGGTGCACTCAAAATTGTTGGTATTTCAGTTGTTTGATCACATGGCAAAGTCAAATTATCAATGTAGTCCTCTAAAATAGGTGGTGTGATCAAAGTAGTGGGTAGCTCATCAGATGGTGCATTCAAATTGACAAGGCATTCATCATTCTCATGTAGAGATGGAAGATCAGTACCTTTGTCATTACCTCTTCTGATCAACTCAGATGATATAGCCACTCTCGGGGGCGATGTGTCACATGGTGGAGGTGATGTAGTCCTGACAACAACGGATGTGGTTGTCATAGTATGCCTAGTAGTTGAAGGAACAATCATATCAACTCTTGGAATGTGCACCGTGCGCTTGTTCTCCTCGTGGCCAACACGTCGTTTTATTTCCTGTTCAGCTTTGCAAGCAAGATGAAACAAATGGTCCATAGGATAACACTCTTCATGAATTAGTATCTCTTTGATAGAGGCAAAGGTGTCCCGTCTTTCGATGAGATGGTGGATTTCGCTTTGGTGGAAGTCGACTTTGACGATCCGACTACGAACGTGTGAGGACGTCGCGCCTTAGCAATCGCTAAACCAACTCCGAGAGGTTATTGACCACGCCGGAGCACGATCAACCTGACCACGAGGGTCTGTTTCCTGCGAGCAAACGAAGAACAAGCAAGAAACTGAGATTGCAATCTGGATATTGCGAATATAAGATGAAAGCTTTATTGATCAAGGTGGGGTTCTGTGACGCCTTTGTCTGGTCGTTGAACACAAACGAAGTACGCGAAGTTGCAGCTATGGCGAACTTTTAATCTAAACAAAACCCAAAGTCTAAACGATGCCCTAAGGGCTGTATATATGGAGGAAGAGGGGGGAATTTCGTGGCCCTTGGTGGAGGAGTCCGAAATCAACCCTATCTCTTGTTTCCCCACACATACGGACTCTAAAAATAGCCTATACTTATGTATTTCAAAATTACATGGGCCTGGCCCAATAATAAGGTGACGCAGCACCTAAAATAGCCTCGGGACGAAATTTATGAAGTGGCATCTTGTATATTTCGTCCAAGGCTTCATGCACCCATTATGGTGGCTTCAAAGTCCTGAAATCATCACTTGTAACTCCATTCTTGTTCCCCTTGCGCCTTATTTGTTGCTCAAATTCTTTTGCCACAATCTGATTTTCACTCTTATTCGTCTCCTGTTTTGCTTTGTTAGCTCTATTAATATCATCTTTCAAAATGGAATCAGGAGTCATAGGAAGCAAAGTAATATTTTTATCCTTATGAACAAGAGTATAGTGATTGTTTCTACCATGGTGTACAGAATTTTTATCAAATTGCCATGGTCTACCAAGTAATAAGGAACATGCTTGCATAGGTACCACATCACAATCAACATAATCAGCATATGTAGAGATACTAAAATGCACACGAACAGTACGTGTTACCTTAACCTTGCCGCTGTTGTTGAACCATTGGATTTAGTAAGGATGTGGATGTGGTCTTGTGGTGAGAGAAAGCTTCTCCACCATCTCCATGCTAGCCAAGTTGTTGCAGCTCCCTCCGTCTATTATGACGCGCACAGAACGTTCCTTCACAACTCCCTTGGTATGGAACAAATTGTGCCTCTGATTTTGCTCAGCTTGTGTGATCTGCACACTCAAAACACGTTGAGCAACTAAACATTCATACCTGTCAGCGTCTTCAGGAGCCATGTATTGCGTCTCATGATCAGAATCATCTCCACCATGTTCTTCACGTGTAATAAGAGCCAAAGTCTCCTCATCATAGTCACTAGCGGACTCATATCCACCATCCGCGGTAGCAATCATCACACGCGGAGATTTGCATTCTCTCGCATAATGACCTCCTCCCTTACAACGACGACAAATAATATCACTTGTGTGCCCTGTTTATGCCATGGAAGAAGAAGAACGCTGTGCAGGCCCCGCAGGTGCGCTCTTGGCAGATAATGGTGGTTGTGCCTGTTTTCTTGTATCACGGCTGGAGGTGGCACCGGATGGAGGTGCTGGTGCAGTTGAAGTAGAAGATGCACGTGGTGTCCATGATGAAGGTCGGCCTGCAGAAAAGTTAGTTCGCCCCAATGCTTGTCGATCCTGCACTTCACGTTCAGCTTTACAAGCAAGATGGAATAAACGAGTGATATTAGTATACTCCTTATAATCTAGAATGGTCTGAATCTCTCTATTTAATCCACCCAGAAAACGTGCAAGCATAGCTTCATTCTCCTCAACAATACCACATCTAATCATGCCAGTTTGTAATTCCTGATAATATTCTTCTACAGAATTTTTCCCTTGTCTTAAACGCTGCAATTTTTGAAGCAATTCACATTGATAATATGGTGGAACCCAACGCGTACGCATAGCAGTTTTCAAAGCAGCCCAAGTAGTTGGAATAGGATATAATCTACAATGTTCAGACCACCATACACATGCAAAACTAGTGAAAGCACAAACAGCAGCAGCAACTCGTCTCTCCTCAGGATATTGTAAACATGTAAATCGTTGTTCAGTTTCTAACTCCCAAGTAAGATATATATCAGGAACATATCTACCCTCAAATGGTGGAATATTCAATTTCAGTTTAGGAATATGGACATCATCTCGTACCTGAGGTGGTGGTGCAGGCCTACCATTACGAATATATACCTGAGGTCGACCTGCTGGTGGTGGTACAGGTGGCTGCACGTAGTGTTGATTTTGATCAACCTCATCCTCATAATCTCCCACATAATCATCCTCCTCCGCATCAGCAGCAGGAGCCACAGAAGTATCAACAGCAGCACCAACAGTTTGGCCAAACGCAAGAGGAAAATGTTATTGCTGATGCATTGTCTCGTCGCTATACTATGCTTTCACAACTTGACTTCAGAATATTTGGTTTGGAGACCATCAAAGATCAATATGTGCATGATGCTGATTTTAAAGATGTAATGCAGAATTGTAAAGAAGGAAGAATGTGGAACAAGTTTGTCGTTAACGATGGATTTGTGTTTCGTGCTAACAAGCTATGCATTCCAGCTAGCTCCGTTCGTCTTTTGTTGTTGCAGGAGGCGCATGGAGGAGGATTAATGGGACACTTTGGCGTGAAGAAGACGGAGGACGTACTTGCTACACATTTCTTTTGGCCAAAGATGAGACGGGATGTTGAGCGTTTTATTGCTCGATGCACTACATGTCAAAAAGCTAAGTCACGACTCAATCCTCATGGTTTATATATGCCTTTGCCTGTACCTAGTGTTCCTTGGGAGGATATATCTATGGACTTCGTTTTAGGTTTACCTCGAACAAAGAAGGGGAGGGATAGCATATTTGTTGTCGTGGATAGATTCTCGAAAATGGCACACTTTATACCATGTCATAAAAGCGATGATGCTGTTAATGTTGCTGATTTGTTCTTTCGTGAAATTATTCGCTTGCATGGTGTGCCAAATACTATTGTTTCAGATCGTGATACTAAATTTCTTAGCCACTTTTGGAGATGTTTATGGGCTAAGTTGGGGACTAAACTGCTTTTTAGTACTACTTGTCACCCCCAAACTGATGGACAAACTGAAGTAGTCAATAGAACGTTGTCTACTATGCTTAGGGTTGTTTTGAAGAATAATAAGAAAATGTGGGAGGAATGCTTGCCTCATATTGAATTTGCTTATAATCGTTCATTGCATTCTACTACCAAGATGTGCCCTTTTGAAGTTGTGTATGGTTTCCTACCTCGTGCACCTATTGATTTGTTGCCTCTTCCATCTTCGGAGAAGGTTAATTTTGATGCTAAACAACGTGCTGAATTGATTTTAAAAATGCATGAGTTAACTAAGGAAAACATTGAGCGTATGAATGCTAAATATAAACTTGCTGGAGATAAGGGTAGAAAACATGTTGTGTTTGCACCTGGAGATCTTGTTTGGTTACATTTGCGTAAGGATAGATTTCCTGATTTGCGCAAATCAAAGCTAATGCCACGTGCTGATGGTCCCTTTAAGGTGTTAGAGAAAATAAATGATAATGCATATAAACTTGAGCTGCCTGCAGATTTTGGGGTTAGTCCCACTTTTAACATTGCAGATTTGAAGCCTTATTTGGGTGAGCAAGATGAACTTCCGTCGAGGACGACTTCATTTCAAGAAGGGGAGGATGATGAGGACATCAATACAATTGTTACACCCACAGCCCCTGCTGCTATACATATTGGACCAATTACTAGAGCTCGTGCACGCCAACTAAATTACCAGGTACTTTCGTTTCTTGGTAATGATTCTAATGTTCATGAGAATATGATGCTGCCTAAATTGGATACATTTGTTTTGCTTACAAATGAAGGGCCTAGCTTGGAGAAGGATGAACATTGGAGCAAGAACAAGCATGGAGATGATGGCGTGCGCAAGGGGAACAAGAACGGAGTTACAAGTGATGATTTTAGGACTTTGAAGCCACCATAATGGGTGCATGAAGCCTTGGACGAAATATACAAGATGCCACTTCCTAAATTTCGTCCCGAGGCTATTTTAGGTGCTGCGTCACCTTATTATTGGGCTAGACCCATGTAATTTCGAAATACATAAGTATAGGCTATTTTTAGAGTCCGTATGTGTGGGGAAACAAGAGATAGGGTTGATTTCGGACCCCTCCACCAAGGGCCACGAAATTCCCCCCTCTTCCTCCATATATACAGCCCTTAGGGCATCGTTTAGACTTTGGGTTTTGTTTAGATTAAAAGTTCGCCATAGCTGCAACTTCGCGTACTTCGTTTGTGTTCAACGACCAGACAAAGGCATCACAGAACCCCACCTTGATCAATAAAGCTTTCATCTTATATTCGCAATATCCAGATTGCAATCTTAGTTTCTTGCTTGTTCTTCGTTTGCTCGCAGGAAACAGACCCTCGTGGTCAGGTTGATCGTGCTCCGGCGTGGTCAATAACCTCTCGGAGTTGGTTTAGCGATTGCTAAGGCGCGACGTCCTCGCACGTTCGTAGTCGGATCGTCAAAGTCGACTTCCACCAAAGCGAAATCCACCATCTCATCGAAAGACGGGACACCTTTGCCTCTATCACAACAACAAAAGACGAACGGAGCTAGCTGGAATGCATAGCTTGTTAGCACGAAACACAAATCCATCGTTAACGACAAACTTGTTCCACATTCTTCCTTCTTTACAATTCTGCATTACATCTTTAAAATCAGCATCATGCACATATTGTTCTTTGATGGTCTCCAAACCAAATATTTTGAAGTCAAGTTGTGAAAGCATAGTATAGCGACGAGACAATGCATCAGCAATAACATTTTCTTTTCCCTTCTTGTGTTTAATGACATAAGGGAAAGTCTCAATGAATTCAACCCATTTAGCATGCCTACGATTCAGTTTAGCTTGACTTTTAATATGTTTCAAAGATTCATGATCAGAATGTATAACTAATTCTTTGGGCCATAAATAATGTTGCCATGTTTCTAAAGTCCGAACAAGAGCATATAATTCTTTATCATAAGTAGAATAATTCAGACTAGGCCCACTCAATTTTTCAGAAAAGTATGCAACAGGTTTGCCATCTTGTAATAACACACCTCCTAATCCAATTCCACTAGCATCACATTCAAGCTCAAAAGTCTTATTAAAATCAGGAAGTTGGAGTAAAGGAGCATGTGTCAACTTATCTTTCAATACCGTGAAGGCTTCTTCCTGTGCGGTACCCCAAACAAAAGGCACATCCTTCTTTGTAAGCTCGTTGAGAGGTGCAGCAATGGTGCTGAAATCTCTCACAAAACGCCTATAGAATCCAGCGAGGCCAAGAAAACTCCTCACTTGTGTGACCGTTTTGGGCTGCGGCCAACTCTCAATAGCTTCAATCTTGGCTTTGTCAACTTCAATTCCCTGTTGAGTAACAACATAGCCAAGAAAAGATACTCGGTCGGTGCAAAAGGTGCACTTCCCAAGGTTTCCAAACAAACGTGCATCACGTAGAGCAATAAAAACAGCACGTAAATGTTCCAAATGTTCTTCCAAAGATCAGCTATAAATCAGTATATCATCAAAATAGACTACCACAAATCGTCCAATGAAAGCACGTAAAACTTCGTTCATTAGTCTCATGAAAGTACTAGGCGCATTAGTTAACCCAAAAGGCATGACTAACCACTCATATAATCCAAACTTAGTTTTAAATGCTGTTTTCCATTCATCTCCCAATTTCATACGAATTTGATGGTATCCACTACGCAAATCAACTTTGGAGAATATTGTAGAGCCACTCAATTCATCAAGCATATCATCTAGCCTAGGAATAGGATGACGATAACGAATAGTAATATTATTAATGCCTCTACAATCAACACACATACGTGATGTACCATCCTTTTTCGGCACTAGAATAATAGGAACAGCACAAGGACTAAGGGATTCGCGTATATAACCTTTGTCGAGAAGCTCTTGTACTTGACGCATAATCTCCTTCGTCTCCTCTGCATTGGTACGGTATGGTGCACGGTTTGGCAGTGAAGCACCGGGAATTAAGTCAATTTGATGCTCAATCCCTCGAATAGGCGGTAATCCCGGTGGCACGTCTTGTGGAAAGACGTCAGCGAACTCCTGCAAAATGTTAGTGATAGCAGGAGGCAAAGAGGAAGGCACGTCCTTGAATGAAAATAATGCCTCTTTGCACACAAAAGCATAGCAAACAGATTTGCTGAAATCTAGCTCATCAATATCAGATTTGGTGGCAAATAAACATGCACTTTTCAATTTAATTTCAGAAGCAACACTAGATGGTTTATTATTAGGCTTCATTTGTTGCTCAAATTCTTTTGCCACAATCTGATTTTCACTCTTATTCGTCTCCTGTTTTGCTTTATTAGCTCTATTAATATCATCTTTCAAAATGGAATCAGGAGTCATAGGAAGCAAAGTAATATTTTTATCCTTATGAACAAGAGTACAGTGATTGTTTCTACCATGGTGTACAGAATTTTTATCAAATTGCCATGGTCTACCAAGTAATAAGGAACATGCTTGCATAGGTACCACATCACAATCAACATAATCAGCATATGTAGAGATACTAAAATGCACACGAACAGTACGTGTTACCTTAACCTTGCCGCTGTTGTTGAACCATTGGATGTAGTAAGGATGTGGATGTGGTCTTGTGGTGAGAGAAAGCTTCTCCACCATCTCCATGCTAGCCAAGTTGTTGCAGCTCCCTCTGATGAGGACATCAATACAATTGTTACACCCACAGCCCCTGCTGCTATACATACTGGACCAATTACTAGAGCTCGTGCACGCCAACTAAATTACCAGGTACTTTCGTTTCTTGGAAATGATTCTAATGTTCATGAGAATATGATGCTGCCTAAATTGGATACATTTGTTTTGCTTACAAATGAAGGGCCTAGCTTGGAGAAGGATGAACATTGGAGCAAGAACAAGCATGGAGATGATGGCATGCGCAAGGGGAACAAGAACGGAGTTACAAGTGATGATTTCAGGACTTTGAAGCCACCATAATGGGTGCATGAAGCCTTGGACGAAATATACAAGATGCCACTTCATAAATTTCGTCCCGAGGCTATTTTAGGTGCTGCGTCACCTTATTATTGGGCCAGGCCCATGTAATTTCGAAACACATAAGTATAGGCTATTTTTAGAGTCCGTATGTGTGGGGAAACAAGAGATAGGGTTGATTTCGGACCCCTCCACCAAGGGCCACGAAATTCCCCCCCTCTTCCTCCATATATACAGCCCTTAGGGCATCGTTTAGACTTTGGGTTTTGTTTAGATTAAAAGTTCGCCATAGCTGCAACTTCGCGTACTTCGTTTGTGTTCAACGACCAGACAAAGGCGTCACAGAACCCCACCTTGATCAATAAAGCTTTCATCTTATATTCGCAATATCCAGATTGCAATCTCAGTTTCTTGCTTGTTCTTCGTTTGCTCGCAGGAAACAGACCCTCGTGGTCAGGTTGATCGTGCTCCGGCGTGGTCAATAACCTCTCGGAGTTGGTTTAGCGATTGCTAAGGCGCGACGTCCTCGCACGTTCGTAGTCGGATCGTCAAAGTCGACTTCCACCAAAGCGAAATCCACCATCTCATCGAAAGACGGGACACCTTTGCCTCTATCAAAGAGGAAGGCACGTCCTCGAATGAAAATAATGCCTCTTTGCACACAAAAGCATAGCAAACAGATTTGCTGAAATCTAGCTCATCAATATCAGATTTGGTGGCAAATAAACATGCACTTTTCAATTTAATTTCAGAAGCAACACTAGATGGTTTATTATTAGGCTTCATTTGTTGCTCAAATTCTTTTGCCACAATCTGATTTTCACTCTTATTCGTCTCCTGTTTTGCTTTATTAGCTCTATTAATATCATCTTTCAAAATGGAATCAGGAGTCATAGGAAGCAAAGTAATATTTTTATCCTTATGAACAAGAGTATAGTGATTGTTTCTACCATGGTGTACAGAATTTTTATCAAATTGCCATGGTCTACCAAGTAATAAGGAACATGCTTGCATAGGTACCACATCACAATCAACATAATCAGCATATGTAGAGATACTAAAATGCACACGAACAGTACGTGTTACCTTAACCTTGCCACTGTTGTTGAACCATTGGATGTAGTAAGGATGTGGATGTGGTCTTGTGGTGAGAGAAAGCTTCTCCACCATCTCCATGCTAGCCAAGTTGTTGCAGCTCCCTCCGTCTATGATGACGCGCACAGAACGTTCCTTCACAACTCCTTTGGTATGGAACAAATTGTGCCTCTGATTTTGCTCAGCTTGTGTGACCTGCACACTCAAAACACGTTGAGCAACTAAACATTCATACCTGTCAGCGTCTTCAGGAGCCATGTATTGCGTCTCATGATCGGAATCATCTCCACCATGTTCCTCACGTGTAATAAGAGCCAAAGTCTCCTCATCATAGTCACTAGCGGACTCATATCCACCATCCGCGGTAGCAATCATCACACGCGGAGATTTGCATTCTCTCGCATAATGACCTCCTCCCTTACAACGACGACAAATAATATCACTTGTGTGCCCTGTTGATGCCATGGAAGAAGAAGAACGCTGTGCAGGCCCCGCAGGTGCGCTCTTGGCAGATAATGGTGGTTGTGCCTGTTTTCTTGTATCACGGCTGGAGGTGGCACCGGATGGAGGTGCTGGTGCAGTTGAAGTAGAAGATGCACGTGGTGTCCATGATGAAGGTCGGCCTGCAGAAAAGTTAGTTCGCCCCAATGCTTGTCGATCCTGCACTTCACGTTCAGCTTTACAAGCAAGATGGGATAAACGAGTGATATTAGTATACTCCTTATAGTCTAGAATGGTCTGAATCTCTCTATTTAATCCACCCAGAAAACGTGCAAGCATAGCTTCATTCTCCTCAACAATACCACATCTAATCTGATGAGGACATGACTACCTTGGATATGACCAAAAATATTGCATATATGCATATTTGTCAGGTGATTTCTAGTGCAAACTATTCAATAATCTATTTGTGTTATCCAGAACAAAAATACTTCACACACTTTTGTGTTTTGTCTAATTGCAGGTGTATGGGACATTTGTACAATCCACATATGAAGATAAGGAAGAAAGAGATGTTTATTTGCTGTCCAAAAAGTTCTCTCACGTCACTTTTGGCCCAAGAGAAGATAGAGTCCAAGTCTCTCACGTTCTGGATTCAGATTCGGACTGCACAGACATACCTGACTCAAAACGCACACAAGTTTTTCATACGGACTCCGAATTGGGTGATTCTTTTTTTGTTGGAAACTAGATTTCGTGCACTTTCCAACCCAAGTGGAATCACCTTCAAATTCGTCCGGAGCGTTGAGTTGTGGACGAAACAATCTGATGCTGCAGCAGAATCCGAGTCAAACTACAAGTCCAAAGGTGTTACATCACCTTCACTTGGGCCCATTGGCCTTGTACGACCTAGATTTAGTTTTAGGCTGCCTTGGGACGTCCTCCCACCTCCTTGGCCGCCACCCCTTGCTCCTATATAAGTAGATCCATCTAGTAGCTTTTCCTTGGGATTTGTTTAGTTAAAAGTTAGCCATTGCAACTTCGTGTACTTCGTTTGTGTCCAACGACCAGACCAAGACCGCTTCCGGATCCCCACCATTATCAATACTTCATATATATTTGCAATATTCAGATTGCTTTATCATATTCTTGCTCGTTCTTCGATTGCTTGCAGGAATAGACCTTCGTGGTCAGGCTGACCGTGCTTCCAGCATCGTCAGTAACCTCAGGAGATTGGTTTAGCGATTGCTAAGGCGCAACGTCGTTCACGTTTGTAGTCGGATCATCAAAGTCGTCTCCACCAAATCGATAGTTATCATCTCATCGAAAGATCGGGACCCTCGCCTCTATCACCTGCACACTCAAAACACGTTGAGCAACTAAGCATTCATACCTGTCAGCGTCTTCAGGAGCCATGTATTGCGTCTCATGATCAGAATCATCTCCACCATGTTCTTCACGTGTAATAAGAGCCAAAGTCTCCTCATCATAGTCACTAGCGGACTCATATCCACCATCCGCGGTAGCAATCATCACACGCGGAGATTTGCATTCTCTCGCATAATGACCTCCT
This sequence comes from Triticum dicoccoides, assembly GCF_002162155.2. NCBI lineage: Eukaryota > Viridiplantae > Streptophyta > Magnoliopsida > Poales > Poaceae > Triticum > Triticum dicoccoides. Next base: position 288,690,726 of record NC_041387.1, on the reverse strand, counting down.
CCCTTACAACGACGACAAATAATATCACTTGTGTGCCCTGTTGATGCCATGGAAGAAGAAGAACGCTGTGCAGGCCCCGCAGGTGCGCTCTTGGCAGATAATGGTGGTTGTGCCTGTTTTCTTGTATCACGGCTGGAGGTGGCACCGGATGGAGGTGCTGGTGCAGTTGAAGTAGAAGATGCACGTGGTGTCCATGATGATGGTCGGCCTGCAGAAAAGTTAGTTCGCCCCAATGCTTGTCGATCCTGCACTTCACGTTCAGCTTTACAAGCAAGATGGAATAAACGAGTGATATTAGTATACTCCTTATAGTCTAGAATGGTCTGAATCTCTCTATTTAATCCACCCAGAAAACGTGCAAGCATAGCTTCATTCTCCTCAACAATACCACATCTAATCATGCCAGTTTGTAATTCCTGATAATATTCTTCTACAGAATTTTTCCCTTGTCTTAAACGCTGCAATTTTTGAAGCAATTCACGTTGATAATATGGTGGAACCCAACGCGTACGCATAGCAGTTTTCAAAGCAGCCCAAGTAGTTGGAATAGGATATAATCTACAATGTTCAGACCACCATACACATGAAAAACTAGTGAAAGCACAAACGGCAGCAGCAACTCGTCTCTCCTCAGGATATTGTAAACATGTAAATCGTTGTTCAGTTTCTAACTCCCAAGTAAGATATATATCAGGAACATATCTACCCTCAAATGGTGGAATATTCAATTTCAGTTTAGGAATATGGACATCATCTCGTACCTGAGGTGGTGGTGCAGGCCTACCATTACGAATATATACCTGAGGTCGACCTGCTGGTGGTGGTACAGGTGGCTGCACGTAGTGTTGATTTTGATCAACCTCATCCTCATAATCTCCCACATAATCATCCTCCTCCGCATCAGCAGCAGGAGCCACAGAAGTATCAACAGCAGCACCAACAGTTTGGCCAAACGCAAGAGGAACACGGCTTGCTCGGCGGAGGTCTGCTTCGCGACGTGGAGGTAGTCGTTGTTGTTGTTGTTGGAGAGGTGCGTTAGCTGCAGCGAGTGGTGGTGGTGGAAGACGCGCGAGCAATTCATTAAACTTGTTATCGAGCTTTGTTTCGAACGTCTTCTCAAAGCCAGAGATCTTCTCCATGGCCTCTTCAAAATTGTTCAGCACATCTTGCACCTGTTCAGTCATCATTTGCTGAAACTTATCATGAAGCTCCTTGTTCGATAAATTCTCCCAGTCAATCTCGTCGGCTTGTGATCCTGGCATGGTTAGCAGCAATAGAAACACACAAGAATATGATCCTACAGACTACGAACAAGTGGTGGTGGTGGGTGTCACAAATCCGTCAAGCAAATCTCAAATTCTTACCAGTTCTTACCCAGCAGCAGGCGGTGATCGGCAACCGTTGTAGTCAAAAACTCTCAAAGCTTGGATAGAGCGATTACCAGGGAGAGTCAAACGCACGACGTAGATGTATGTGGAGCTGGGAAGGCTTATAATATGGTAGCAAAAAGGGTCAGCAATAATCAATTCAGAAATGCAAAGTTGAATAAACGCTCAACGACGGTACTGTGCTGGTCCTAGGCTAGACTGTGCTAGAGACGCGAGCCTAGAACACTAACAAAATCACGGCGCGGCATGTAAACAAGGCAAAAGCACACTCTGAATTTATTTTTTTCGCTCTTTTTTTTTGCGCTCTTTTTTTTTGCGCTGCTTTTTTTTTTGCGAAAAATCACTATAATGGCGAGTGTCTCAAAACTCTTCCTAGCTCAAACTGACAGGATGGGCACGAAATTTTTTCGACCAATTTTTTTTTTCGACTGCCCGGACCCAAAAACTGGAAACGGGTCAAAAAAAACTTCCTATAATGGCACCTGTCTCAAAACACTCAGAAACACCTAAAAATAGGATAGCCAGAAAATTTTTCGAAAAATGCGTTTTCGAAAAATTTTGGGCCTAAACGGAGCGTGGCTACCCGACTCTTTTTTTTTTCCGAAACCTACTCCGGCAAGGAAACACGAATCGGAAACTAGATGGATCTCGAAAACAACCCTAATAAGCAAGGAACTCGGATTGGTGGTGGATATATGGTGGTGGTATATGGCAGCGGTGGTGGTAGCGGTGGTAGTATATGGATATGGATCGGTGGTGGTATATGGACACGGATTGGTGGTGTTATATGGATACGGATTCGGAGCGGTGGTGATAGATGGCAGGGGCGATGATGATGGTGCGGCGGCGGCGTGACAACTTATGACCAGAACTCGAAACTCTAAAAGACTAGACTCTAAGACCAGCAACTAGACACGACGATGCAACCGCAAATTCAACAAAGCAAAACCCTAAAAAGATTATGCAAAGGCTCAGATTGGTTCGGATATGATGAACTAACCCTAATTTTTTTTGTGGCTTTTTCGTGGACTGTAGGTATGAAGAACAGACTCGATCTAAACTACAAAAAACTGTAAAATCTCACCGAGCAACCTGGAAATCTGATACCACTTGATAGAGGCAAAGGGGTCCCGTCTTTCGATGAGATGGTGGATTTCGCTTTGGTGGAAGTCGACTTTGACGATCCGACTACGAACGTGTGAGGACGTCGCGCCTTAGCAATCGCTAAACCAACTCCGAGAGGTTATTGACCACGCCGGAGCACGATCAACCTGACCACGAGGGTCTGTTTCCTGCGAGCAAACGAAGAACAAGCAAGAAACTGAGATTGCAATCTGGATATTGCGAATATAAGATGAAAGCTTTATTGATCAAGGTGGGGTTCTGTGACGCCTTTGTCTGGTCGTTGAACACAAACGAAGTACGCGAAGTTGCAGCTATGGCGAACTTTTAATCTAAACAAAACCCAAAGTCTAAACGATGCCCTAAGGGCTGTATATATGGAGGAAGAGGGGGGAATTTCGTGGCCCTTGGTGGAGGGGTCCGAAATCAACCCTATCTCTTGTTTCCCCACACATACGGACTCTAAAAATAGCCTATACTTATGTATTTCGAAATTATATGGCCCTGGCCCAATAATAAGGTGACGCAGCACCTAAAATAGCCTCGGGACGAAATTTATGAAGTGGCATCTTGTATATTTCGTCCAAGGCTTCATGCACCCATTATGGTGGCTTCAAAGTCCTGAAATCATCACTTGTAACTCCGTTCTTGTTCCCCTTGCGCATGCCATCATCTCCATGCTTGTTCTTGCTCCAATGTTCATCCTTCTCCAAGCTAGGCCCTTCATTTGTAAGCAAAACAAATGTATCCAATTTAGGCAGCATCATATTCTCATGAACATTAGAATCATTACCAAGAAACGAAAGTACCTGGTAATTTAGTTGGCGTGCACGAGCTCTAGTAATTGGTCCAGTATGTATAGCAGCAGGGGCTGTGGGTGTAACAAATGTATTGATGTCCTCATCAACGCACCTCTCCAACAACAACAACAACGACTACCTCCACGTCGCGAAGCAGACCTCCGCCGAGCAAGCCGTGTTCCTCTTGCGTTTGGCCAAACTGTTGGTGCTGCTGTTGATACTTCTGTGGCTCCTGCTGCTGATGCGGAGGAGGATGATTATGTGGGAGATTATGAGGATGAGGTTGATCAAAATCAACACTACGTGCAGCCACCTGTACCACCACCAGCAGGTCGACCTCAGGTATATATTCGTAATGGTAGGCCTGCACCACCACCTCAGGTACGAGATGATGTCCATATTCCTAAACTGAAATTGAATATTCCACCATTTGAGGGTAGATATGTTCCTGATATATATCTTACTTGGGAGTTAGAAACTGAACAACGATTTACATGTTTACAATATCCTGAGGAGAGACGAGTTGCTGCTGCCGTTTGTGCTTTCACTAGTTTTTCATGTGTATGGTGGTCTGAACATTGTAGATTATATCCTATTCCAACTACTTGGGCTGCTTTGAAAACTGCTATGCGTACGCGTTGGGTTCCACCATATTATCAACGTGAATTGCTTCAAAAATTGCAGCGTTTAAGACAAGGGAAAAATTCTGTAGAAGAATATTATCAGGAATTACAAACTGGCATGATTAGATGTGGTATTGTTGAGGAGAATGAAGCTATGCTTGCACGTTTTCTGGGTGGATTAAATAGAGAGATTCAGACCATTCTAGACTATAAGGAGTATACTAATATCACTCGTTTATTCCATCTTGCTTGTAAAGCTGAACGTGAAGTGCAGGATCGACAAGCATTGGGGCGAACTAACTTTTCTGCAGGCCGACCTTCATCATGGACACCACGTGCATCTTCTACTTCAACTGCACCAGCCCCTCCATCCGGTGCCACCTCCAGCCGTGATACAAGAAAACAGGCACAACCACCATTATCTGCCAAGAGCGCACCTGCGGGGCCTGCACAGCGTTCTTCTTCTTCCATGGCATCAACAGGGCACACAAGTGATATTATTTGTCGTCGTTGTAAGGGAGGAGGTCATTATGCGAGAGAATGCAAATCTCCGCGTGTGATGATTGCTACCGCGGATGGTGGATATGAGTCCGCTAGTGACTATGATGAGGAGTTTTCTTGGCCTCGCTGGATTCTATAGGCGTTTTGTGAGAGATTTCAGCACCATTGCTGCACCTCTCAATGAGCTTACAAAGAAAGATGTGCCTTTTCTTTGGGGTACCGCACAGGAAGAAGCCTTCACGGTATTGAAAGATAAGTTGACACATGCTCCTTTACTCCAACTTCCTGATTTTAATAAGACTTTTGAGCTTGAATGTGATGCTAGTGGAATTGGATTAGGAGGTGTGTTATTACAAGATGGCAAACCTGTTGCATACTTTTCTGAAAAATTGAGTGGCCCTAGTCTGAATTATTCTACTTATGATAAAGAATTATATGCTCTTGTTCGGACTTTAGAAACATGGCAACATTATTTATGGCCCAAAGAATTTGTTATACATTCTGATCATGAATCTTTGAAACATATTAAAAGTCAAGCTAAACTGAATCATAGACATGCTAAATGGGTTGAATTCATTGAGACTTTCCCTTATGTCATTAAACACAAGAAGGGAAAAGAAAATGTTATTGCTGATGCATTGTCTCGTCGCTATACTATGCTTTCACAACTTGACTTCAAAATATTTGGTTTGGAGACCATCAAAGATCAATATGTGCATGATGCTGATTTTAAAGATGTAATGCAGAATTGTAAAGAAGGAAGAATGTGGAACAAGTTTGTTGTTAACGATGGATTTGTGTTTCGTGCTAACAAGCTATGCATTCCAGCTAGCTCCGTTCGTCTTTTGTTGTTGCAGGAGGCGCATGGAGGAGGATTTGATAGAGGCAAAGGTGTCCCGTCTTTCGATGAGATGATGGATATCGCTTTGGTGGAAGTCGACTTTGACGATCCGACTACGAACGTGCGAGGACGTCGCGCCTTAGCAATCGCTAAACCAACTCCGAGAGGTTATTGACCACGCCGGAGCACGATCAACCTGACCACGAGGGTCTGTTTCCTGCGAGCAAACGAAGAACAAGCAAGAAACTGAGATTGCAATCTGGATATTGCGAATATAAGATGAAAGCTTTATTGATCAAGGTGGGGTTCTGTGACGCCTTTGTCTGGTCGTTGAACACAAACGAAGTACGCGAAGTTGCAGCTATGGCGAACTTTTAATCTAAACAAAACCCAAAGTCTAAACGATGCCCTAAGGGCTGTATATATGGAGGAAGAGGGGGGAATTTCGTGGCCCTTGGTGGAGGTGTCCGAAATCAACCCTATCTCTTGTTTCCCCACACATACGGACTCTAAAAATAGCCTATACTTATGTATTTCGAAATTACATGGGCCTGGCCCAATAATAAGGTGACGAAGCACCTAAAATAGCCTCGGGACGAAATTTATGAAGTGGCATCTTGTATATTTCGTCCAAGGCTTCATGCACCCATTATGGTGGCTTCAAAGTCCTGAAATCATTACTTGTAACTCCGTTCTTGTTCCCCTTGCGCATGCCATCATCTCCATGCTTGTTCTTGCTCCAATGTTCATCCTTCTCCAAGCTAGGCCCTTCATTTGTAAGCAAAACAAATGTATCCAATTTAGGCAGCATCATATTCTCATGAACATTAGAATCATTACCAAGAAACGAAAGTACCTGGTAATTTAGTTGGCGTGCACGAGCTCTAGTAATTGGTCCAGTATGTATAGCAGCAGGGGCTGTGGGTGTAACAATTGTATTGATGTCCTCATCACTCTTGAATATCACGGTTTAATCCTCCCCAAAATCTATCCATAAAATCATCTTCACTTTCTTCTAAAGAGGAATGCAACAAGGTAGTTTGTAAATCATCATAATATTTTGTTACAGTTTCACTACCTTGTTTTAAGTGTTGCAACTTCTTAATCATGTCACGAGTATAATAAGCAGGGACGAAAGTATGTCGCATGGCAAGTTTCAAATCATCCCAAGTAGTAGGTATATAATCAGGGTGTAACCGACAATATTCACTCCACCAAACCAAAGCATAACCAGTGAAAGAACCAACCGCAACCTTAACCTTTTTATGTTCATTGAAATTATGGGAAGCAAATATATTTTTTATGTCGAACTCCCATTCAATATATAAAGCAGGTTTAAAACGGCCTTTAAATGGTGATATAGATACATTAACCTGATCATGTGCATTTGGATGTTTGTGCACCTCTCGTGACGGTTGTGGTATTTGCAAAGGTGGTGGCACGTCTCCCGCGATCGACAAAGCCCATGAATTGACTCTAGATCCTGTCATGATTAGTAGAACAAGAAACAAAACCCAAAAATAATGTTCCTATAACTACTAGGATGTGGTGGTAAAACGCTCACAGTAAAGCAAATATCAATGTCTTACAAGTTCCTACCATGCAGCAGGCGGTGATCGGCAACCAGCGGTGTCAAGTAACTCCGAATATTGAGTAAAGCGATTGCCAGGGGAGCGTACGTATACACGGTGTAGAAATATGTGGAGCTGGGTTGGCTATATATGGTAGCAAAAAATTAGCAATAATCAATTCAAAGATGCAATGTTGAATAAACGCTCAACGACGGTACTGTGCTGGTCCTAGGCTACACCGGACTAGAGACGCGAGCCTAGAACACTAATAAGGTCACGGCGTAGCACAACTAGCATCAATGAAGGATACTAAGTAGCTCTTGACAGCAAGATATAAGTGAAGATCACAACGGCAGTGAAGATAATGATGAAAAACAACTGACAAGCAGGATATACAACAACTCTCTCTCCAACTTTCCTCTTGAAAAGTTTGAGACAATTTTCTGATAAATTCTTTCAAAGAATGCTACTAACTCAAGCTTTCCAATGCAAAAAGAATCACTCAATTCCGAGTTGATATGAGGAGTCAAAGAATTCTAAAACTGGCCTGAAAAATTGGAACAAGCTGTGTTCACGAACTTCGGAGGGCAAAAAGACCTATTTAGAAGCCGATTTTGAGGTGTCAAATATTGAACTAGCTTCTGCAACTATTTAGATGCGGCTCGTCGCTATCTTCAATTTGAGTACTCACGGAGCCAAAACGGCTTCGTATGAGGAAGATACACCTGTTTTACTGAACAGTGCGCAAAACAGATTCCAATCCGAATTCAGGTACGAGATTGATTCTAGATAGATCCAATTTTTTTTCTTCTCTCTTTTTTTTCTCACGCTTTTTTTTTTCTTTTTCTTCTCCCTCTTTTTCTTTTTTTTTTCCTTTATATTCTTTTTTTTTCTCTCCCTCTTTCCAAAACAAACTAGATAAGATGTAGATTGGATCAAGCGAAGATGGGGACGATCTCAACTATGATTATGACAATGAACGGTGGGTAGCACGTGGAGGAAATTGATGTATGGGTGGTGGACAGTGGAAGGGATAACAATGCAGCGGCGACGTGACTAATGCGAATAGAACTCGAAACTCTAAACGACCTAGACACTAAGACCAGCAACTCAACACGACGATGCAACCGATAATTCAACTATGCAAGCAATGAAAAGAAAATTGCAAAGGCTCAGACTGGCTTGGACAAAGGATGAATAGATCTAACTCTTTTTTGTGGATTTTTCTTGGACAATAGGTAAGAAAATAAATCTAATCTAGGAAAACTGGAAATTCTCACCGAGCAACCTGAAAACTGATACCACTTGATAGAGGCGAGGGTGTCCCGATCTTTCGATGAGATGATAACTATCGATTTGGTGGAGACGACTTTGACGATCCGACTACAAACGTGCACGACGTTGCGCCTTAGCAATCGCTAAACCAATCTCCTGAGGTTACTGACGCTGCCGGAAGCACGGTCAGCCTGACCACGAAGGTCTATTCCTGCAAGCAATCGAAGAACGGGCAAGAATATGATAAAGCAATCTGAATATTGTAAATATATATGAGGTATTGATAATGGTGGGGATCCGGAAGCGGTCTTGGTCTGGTCGTTGGACACAAACGAAGTACACGAAGTTGCAGTGGCTAACTTTTAACTAAACAAATCCCAAGGAAAAGCTACTAGATGGATCTACTTATATAGGAGCAAGGGGTGGCGGCCAAGGAGGTGGGAGGACGTCCCAAGGCAGCCTAAAACTAAATCTAGGTCGTACAAGGCCAATGGGCCCAAGTGGAGGTGATGTAACACCTTTGGACTTGTAGTTTGACTCGGATTCTGCTGCAGCATCAGATTGTTTCGTCCACAACTAAACGCTCCGGACGAATTTGAATGTGATTCCAATTGGGTTGGAAAGTGCACGAAATCTAGTTTCCAACAAAAAAAGAATCACCCAATTCGGAGTCCGTATGAAAAACTTGTGTGTGTTTTGAGTCAGGTATGTCTGTGCAGTCCGAATCTGAATCCAGAACGTGAGAAACTTGGACTCTATCTTCTCTTGGGCCAAAAGTGACGTGAGAGAACTTTTTGGACAGCAAATAAACATCTCTTTCTTCCTTATCTTCATATGTGGATTGTACAAATGTCCCATACACCTGCAATTAGACAAAACACAAAAGTGTGTGAAGTATTTTTGTTCTGGATAACATAAATAGATTATTGAATAGTTTGCACTAGAAATCACCTGACAAATATGCATATATGCAATATTTTTGGTCATATCCAAGGTAGTCATGTCCTCATCAACTAAACATGTACTTTTCAATTTAATTTCAGAAGCAACACTAGATGGTTTATTATTAGGCTTCATTTGTTGCTCAAATTCTTTTGCCACCATCTGATTTTCACTCTTATTCTTCTCCTGTTTTGCTTTATTAGCTCTATTAATATCATCTTTCAAAATGGAATCAGGAGTCATAGGAAGCAAAGTAATATTTTTATCCTTATGAACAAGAGTATAGTGATTGTTTCTGCCATGGTGTACAGAGTTTTTATCAAATTGCCATGGTCTACCAAGTAATAAGGAACATGCTTGCATAGGTACCACATCACAATCAACATAATCAGCATATGTAGAGATACTAAAATGCACACGAACAGTACGTGTTACCTTAACCTTGCCGCTGTTGTTGAACCATTGGATGTAGTAAGGATGTGGATGTGGTCTTGTGGTGAGAGAAAGCTTCTCCACCATCTCCATGCTAGCCAAGTTGTTGCAGCTCCCTCCGTCTATTATGACGCGCACAGAACGTTCCTTCACAACTCCCTTGGTATGGAACAAATTGTGCCTCTGATTTTGCTCAGCTTGTGTGACCTGCACACTCAAAACACGTTGAGCAACTAAACATTCATACCTGTCAGCGTCTTCAGGAGCCATGTATTGCGTCTCATGATCAGAATCATCTCCACCATGTTTTTCACGTGTAATAAGAGCCAAAGTCTCCTCATCATAGTCACTAGCGGACTCATATCCACCATCCGCGGTAGCAATCATCACACGCGGAGATTTGCATTCTCTCGCATAATGACCTCGTCCCTTACAACGATGACAAATAATATCACTTGTGTGCCCTGTTGATGCCATGGAAGAAGAAGAACTCTGTGCAGGCCCAGCAGGTGCGCTCTTGGCAGATAATAGTGGTTGTGCCTGTTTTCTTGTATCACGACTGGAGGAGGCACCTGATTAAGGTGCTGGTGCAGTTGAAGTGGAAGATGCACGCGGTGTCCATGATGAAGGTCGGCCTGCAGAAAAGTTAGATCGCACCAATGCTTGTCGATCCTGCACTTCACGTTCAGCTTTACAAGCAAGATGAAATAAACGAGTGATATTAGTATACTCCTTATAGTCTAGAATGGTCTGAATCTCTCTATTTAATCCACCCAGAAAACGTGCAAGCATAGCTTCATTCTCCTCAACAATACCACATCTAATCATGCCAGTTTGTAATTCCTGATAATATTCTTCTACAGAATTTTTCCCTTGTCTTAAACGCTGCAATTTTTGAAGCAATTCACGTTGATAATATGGTGGAACCCAACGCGTACGCATAGCAGTTTTCAAAGCAGCCCAAGTAGTTGGAATAGGATATAATCTACAATGTTCAGACCACCATACACATGCAAAACTAGTGAAAGCACAAACAGCAGCAGCAACCCGTCTCTCCTCGGGATATTGTAAACATGTAAAACGTTGTTCAGTTTCTAACTCCCAAGTAAGATATATATCAGGAACATATCTACCCTCAAATGGTGGAATACTCAATTTCAGTTTAGGAATATGGACATCATCTCGTACCTGAGGTGGTGGTGCAGGCCTACCATTACGAATATATACCTGAGGTCGACCTGCTGGTGGTGGTGCTGGTGGGTGCACGTAGTTCTGATTTTGATCAACCTCATCCTCATTATCGCCCGCATACTCATCATCCTCCTGGGTAACAGCAGCAGCAGTAGCAGGAGCCAAAGAAGCATCAATAACAGGAACAACAGCACCAGAAGTTTGGCCATCCTCAATAGGAACACGCTTCGCTCGTCCATACTGATTCGGAAGGATGCGTTGTTGTTGGTGTTGCAGAGGTGCGATAGGTGCAGCCGGCGGTGGTGGTGGTAAACGCGCGAGCAATTCATTAAACTTGCTATCAAGCTTTGTTTCGAACGTCTTCTCCATGCCATCTATCTTCTCCATGGCCTCGTCAAATCTGTTTAGCACATCTTGCACCTGTCCACTCATCATTTGCTGAAATTTATCATGTAGCTGTTTGTTCGTCAGGTTCTCCCAATCAGTCTCATCGGCTTGTGATCCTACCATGGTTAGCAGCAAATAGAAACACACAAGAATATGATCCTACAGACTACTAAGAAGTGGTGGTGGAGTATCACAAACCCGTCAAGCAAATCTCAAATTCTTACCAGTTCTTACCCAGCAGCAGGTGGTGATCGGCAACCGTTGTAGTCAAAACTCTCAAAGCTTGGATAGAGCGATTACCAGGGACAGTCAATGATAGAGGCGAGGGTCCCGATCTTTCGATGAGATGATAACTATCGATTTGGTGAAGATGACTTTGACGATCCGACTACAAACGTGCACGACGTTGCGCCTTAGCAATCGCTAAACCAACTCCGAGAGGTTATTGACCACGCTGGAGCACAATCAGCCTGACCACGAAGGTCTATTCCTGCAAGCAATCGAAGAACGAGCAAGAATATGATAAAGCAATCTGAATATTGCAAATATATATGAGGTATTGATAATGGTGGGGATCCATAAGCGGTCTTGGTCTGGTCGTTGGACACAAACGAAGTACACGAAGTTGCAGTGGCTAACTTTTAACTAAACAAATCCCAAGGAAAAAGCTACTAGATGGATCTACTTATATAGGAGCAAGGGGTGGCGGCCAAGGAGGTGGGAGGACGTCCCAAGGCAGCCTAAAACTAACCCTAGGTCGTACAAGGCTCATGGGCCCAAGTGGAGGTGATGTAACACCTTTGGACTTGTAGTTTGACTCGGATTCTGCTGCAGCATCAGATTGTTTCGTCCACAACTCAACGCTCCGGACGAATTTGAAGGTGATTCCAATTGGGTTGGAAAGTGCACGAAATCTAGTTTCCAACAAAAAAAGAATCACCCAATTCGGAGTCCGTATGAAAAACTTGTGTGCGTTTTGAGTCAGGTATGTCTGTGCAGTCCGAATCTGAATCCAGAACGTGAGAGACTTGGACTCTATCTTCTCTTGGGCCAAAAGTGACGTGAGAGAACTTTTTGGACAGCAAATAAACATCTCTTTCTTCCTTATCTTCATATGTGGATTGTACAAATGTCCCATACACCTGCAATTAGACAAAACACAAAAGTGTGTGAAGTATTTTTGTTCTGGATAACATAAATAGATTTTGAATAGTTTGCACTAGAAATCACCTGACAAATATGCATATATGCAATATTTTTGGTCATATCCAAGGTAGTCATGTCCTCATCATCCTCCCCTTCTTGAAAATAAATCCGTCCTCGGCGTTGCTTAATCTGAAATGTGGCTAACAAAAGAGACAAGGTGTACATGTTGTATATGTATATGTCATCCATTTTTACTTCCCTTGATTTTTGCATATATGACACATTAATAGATGAGTAACTTGCATAGTTCATAAAATCTAAAGCCAAAAAATTAGCACAAGAAGTAGAAGGCATGAAAATATTGCAACTCAGTTTGCACATATAAGTGAAGCTCTTATTCATTTCAAAAGATTGACAATGTTCATCATTAAACCATCCCAACATTGGTGAATAAACCTTACTTGCATCAAATTTACATGCTACAACATGCTTAAATAAGCAAACATGCAATAAGTCATTCAACACAGAATCATCACCAAGATTAGAGGTCATATCAAAATGATTAAACATTGGTTCTTTTGCGTCAATAGTTAATTCAATGGGTGCACTCAAAATTGTTGGTATTTCAGTTGTTTGATCACATGGCAAAGTCAAATTATCAACGTAGTCCTCTAAAATAGGTGGTGTGATCAAAGTAGTGGGTAGCTCATCAGATGGTGCATTCAAATTGACAAGGCATTCATCATTCTCATGTAGAGATGGAAGATCAGTACCTTTGTCATTACCTCTTATGATCAACTCAGATGATGTAGCCACTCTCGGGGGCGATGTGTCACATGGTGGAGGTGATGTAGTCCTGACAACAACGGATGTGGTTGTCATAGTATGCCTAGTAGTTGAAGGAACAATCATATCAACTCTTGGAATGTGCACCGTGCGCTTGTTCTCCTCGTGGCCAACACGTCGTTTTATTTCCTGTTCAGCTTTGCAAGCAAGATGAAACAAATGGTTCATAGGATAACACTCTTCATGAATTAGTATCTCTTGAATATCACGGTTTAATCCTCCCCAAAATCTATCCATAAAAGCATCTCTTGAACGAGCAAGAATATGATAAAGCAATCTGAATATTGCAAATATATATGAGGTATTGATAATGGTGGGGATCCGTAAGCGGTCTTGGTCTGGTCGTTGGACACAAACGAAGTACACGAAGTTGCGTTGGCTAACTTTTAACTAAACAAATCCCAAGGAAAAGCTACTAGATGGATCTACTTATATAGGAGCAAGGGGTGGCGGCCAAGGAGGTGGGAGGACGTCCCAAGGCAGCCTAAAACTAAATCTAGGTCGTACAAGGCCAATGGGCCCAAGTGGAGGTGATGTAACACCTTTGGACTTGTAGTTTGACTCGGATTCTGCTGCAGCATCAGATTGTTTCGTCCACAACTCAACGCTCCGGACGAATTTGAAGGTGATTCCAATTGGGTTGGAAAGTGCACGAAATCTAGTTTCTAACAAAAAAAGAATCACCCAATTCGGAGTCCGTATGAAAAACTTGTGTGCGTTTTGAGTCAGGTATGTCTGTGCAGTCCGAATCTGAATCCAGAACGTGAGAGACTTGGACTCTATCTTCTCTTGGGCCAAAAGTGACGTGAGAGAACTTTTTGGACAGCAAATAAACATCTCTTTCTTCCTTATCTTCATATGTGGATTGTACAAATGTCCCATACACCTGCAATTAGACAAAACACAAAAGTGTGTGAAGTATTTTTGTTCTGGATAACATAAATAGATTATTGAATAGTTTGCACTAGAAATCACCTGACAAATATGCATATATGCAATATTTTTGGTCATATCCAAGGTAGTCATGTCCTCATCATCCTCCCCTTTTTGAAAATAAAGCCGTCCTCGGCGTTGCTTAATCTGAAATGTGGCTAACAAAAGAGATAAGGTGTACATGTTGTATATGTATATGTCATCCATTTTTACTTCCCTTGATTTTTGCATATATGACACATGAATAGATGAGTAACTTGCATAGTTCATAAAATCTAAAGCCAAAAAATTAGCACAAGAAGTAGAAGGCATGAAAATATTGCAACTCAGTTTGCACATATAAGTGAAGCTCTTATTCATTTCAAAAGATTGACAATGTTCATCATTAAACCATCCCAACATTGGTGAATAAACCTTACTTGCATCAAATTTACATGCTACAACATGCTTAAATAAGCAAACATGCAATAAGTCATTCAACACAGAATCATCACCAAGATTAGAGGTCATATCAAAATGATTAAACATTGGTTCTTTTGCGTCAATAGTTAATTCAATGGGTGCACTCAAAATTGTTGGTATTTCAGTTGTTTGATCACATGGCAAAGTCAAATCATCAACGTAGTCCTCTAAAATAGGTGGTGTGATCAAAGTAGTGGGTAGCTCATCAGATGGTGCATTCAAATTGACAAGGCATTCATCATTCTCATGTAGAGATGGAAGATCACTACCTTTGTCATTACCTCTTATGATCAACTCAGATGATGTAGCCACTCTCGGGGGCGATGTGTCACATGGTGGAGGTGATGTAGTCCTGACAACAACGGATGTGGTTGTCATAGTATGCCTAATAGTTGAAGGAACAATCATATCAACTCTTGGAATGTGCACCGTGCGCTTGTTCTCCTCGTGGCCAACACGTCATTTTATTTCTTGTTCAGCTTTGCAAGCAAGATGAAACAAATGGTCCATAGGATAACACTCTTCATGAATTAGTATCTCGTGAATATCACGGTTTAATCCTCCCCAAAATCGATCCATAAAATCATCTTCACTTTTTTCTAAAGAGGAATGCAACAAGGTAGTTTGTAAATCATCATAATATTTTGTTACAGTTTCACTACCTTGTTTTAAGTGTTGCAACTTCTTAATCATGTCACGAGTATAATAAGCAGGGACGAAAGTATGTCGCATGGCAAGTTTCAAATCATCCCAAGTAGTAGGTATATAATCAGGGTGTAACCGACAATATTCACTCCACCAAACCAAAGCATAACCAGTGAAAGAACCAACCGCAACCTTAACCTTTTTATGTTCATCGAAATTATGGGAAGCAAATATATTTTTTATGTCAAAACGGCCATTAAATGGTGGTATAGATACATTAACCTGATCATGTGCATTTGGATGTTTGTGCACCTCTCGTGACGGTTGTGGTATTTGCAAAGGTGGTGGCACGTCTCCCGCGATCGACAAAGCCCATGAATTGACTATGGATCCTGTCATGATTACTAGAACAAGAAACAAAACCCAAAAATAATGTTCCTATAACTACTAGGATGTGGTGGTAAAACGCTCACAGTAAAGCAAATATCAATGTCTTACAAGTTCTTACCATGCAGCAGGCGGTGATCGGCAACCATCGGTGTCAAGTAACTCCGAATATTGAGTAAAGCGATTGCCAGGGGAGCGTACGTATACACGGTGTAGAAATATGTGGAGCTGGGTTGACTATATATGGTTGCAAAAGATTAGCAATAATCAATTCAAAGATGCAATGTTGAATAAACGCTCAACGACGGTACTGTGCTGGTCCTAGGCTAGACCGGACTAGAGACGCGAGCCTAGAACACTAATGAGGTCACATCGTAGCACAACTAGCATCAATGAAGGATACTAAGTAGCTCTGGACAGCAAGATATAAGTGAAGATCACAACGGCAGTAAAGATAATGAGGTGAAACAACAGCCAAGCAGGATATATCTACAACTTTGTCTCCAACTTTCCTCTGAAAAAGTTTGTGCCGATTTTTTTGTTTTTTTTTTCTTCTCTTTTTTTTCCTCACACTTTTTTTTTCTTTCTCTCCTTTTTTTCTCTCTGACTTTTTTTTCTCCTTTTTTTTCTCCTTTTTTTCTCTCTTTTTTTCTCCCTCTTTCCAAAACAAACTAGATAAGATGCAGATTGGATCAAGTGAAGATGTGAACGATCTCAACTATTATTATGACAATGAATGGTGGGTAGCACGTGGTGGAAATTGATGGATGGGTGGTGGACAGCGGAAGAGATAATGATGCAGCGGTGGCGTGACTAATGTGAACAGAACTCGAAACTCTAAACGAACTAGACACTAAGACCAGCAACTCGACACGATGATGCAACCGATAATTCAACTATGCAAGCAATGAAAAGAAAATTGCAAAGGCTCAGACTGGCTTGGACCAAGGATGAATAGATCTAACTCTTTTTTATGGCTTTTTCTTGGACAATAGGTAAGAAAATAAATCTAATCTAGGAAAACTGGAAATTCTCACCGAGCAACCTGAAAACTGATACCACTTGATAATGGCAAGGGTGTCCCAATCTTTCGATGAGATGATAAGTATCGATTTGGTGGAGACGACTTTGACGATCCGACTACAAACGTGCACGACGTTGCGCCTTATCAATCGCTAAACCAATCTCCTGAGGTTACTGATGATGCCAGAAGCACGGTCAGCCTGACCACGAAGGTCTATTCCTGCAAGCAATCGAAGAACGAGCAAGAATATGATAAAGCAATCTGAATATTGCAAATATATATGAGGTATTGATAATGGTGGGGATCCGTAAGCGGTCTTGGTCTGGTCGTTGGCACAAACGAAGTACACGAAGTTGCAGTGGCTAACTTTTAACTAAACAAATCCCAAGGAAAAAGCTACTAGATGGATCTACTTATATAGGAGCAAGGGGTGGCGGCCAAGGAGGTGGGAGGACGTCCCAAGGCAGCCTAAAACTAACCCTAGGTCGTACAAGGCTCATGGGCCCAAGTGGAGGTGATGTAACACCTTTGGACTTGTAGTTTGACTCGGATTCTGCTGCAGCATCAGATTGTTTCGTCCACAACTCAACGCTCCGGACGAATTTGAAGGTGATTCCAATTGGGTTGGAAAGTGCACGAAATCTAGTTTCCAACAAAAAAATAATCACCCAATTCGGAGTCCGTATGAAAAACTTGTGTGCGTTTTGGCTCAGGTATGTCTGTGCAGTCCGAATCTGAATCCAGAACGTGAGAGACTTGGACTCTATCTTCTCTTGGGCCAAAAGTGACGTGAGAGAACTTTTTGGACAGCAAATAAACATCTCTTTCTTCCTTATCTTCATATGTGGATTGTACAAATGTCCCATACACCTGCAATTAGACAAAACACAAAAGTGTGTGAAGTATTTTTGTTCTGGATAACATAAATAGATTATTGAATAGTTTGCACTAGAAATCACCTGACAAATATGCATATATGCAATATTTTTGGTCATATCCAAGGTAGTCATGTCCTCATCAGAAGGATGTCACCTTGAAAGCGTGTCCTTGTGCATTCTTCACAATGCAGAAGTGGTAGGAAATGTGGTGTAGAAGCGAGTCATGGTAGAATGTATGAGGCTCGCTCTCAAGAGCTCGAATGGTCAACTCACGTGAAGTGGAAGTCGACACAAAGTCCAAGTATCCTACACATGCACAAAACAAAACAAAGAAAGTATGTGCATGGTAGACAAACACATCATCCATCATGATGATTCTCTTCTCTTGCACATAACCATTAGAAGCACAAGTGCATGAATAATATGATGCAACAATGGCTACATTCATGGCACTAGGTATATGGTGCAAAGAGGGAAGGCAAGCATGCTTCACAAGGAATATGTCAAATTCTCCAAATATATGTGAGAATGCTATGGGGGCCATCTCATGAGCAAGACGAGAATCATTGTTGCCCTCAATACATGGCAAATCATCTAGCACGAGAGAGGCAACACATGGAGCTATGTGACAAGGAGCAATATGAATCATGTGCAAAGCATATAGATCTTTGTCATTAACCGCATGAGATGAGCAAGTATGAATCATGGGTGATGCAACATGAGCAAGCATAGTAATCAAGTCGTGCAAACTAGTGGAGTGAAGATGCAACACACTAGAAGAAATCATGGGAATCATGTCATGTGAGAAAATACTAGGCATAGACAATGCACATGACATATCGCAAGCACGGACACAAAGCAAGATGAAAGTATCATCATAGGAATGGGTCATGAATAGAACATGGCAATAACAAGTGTTATCTCCACCAAGCTTGCAAATACACATACAAGTACTAGAATCTATCGTCATGTGTAAAGCAAAGCATGGGTAATGCATGGCAAAGGCATAGTAACGAGCATATCATGCAAAGTGAACATGGCAAGACGGGCAAAGGATATGTAATGGATAACAACCCATAGCCTAGTGAGGGCCATGTAGAAGGAATGTGCGAAGTCTTTGTGCGATGAGAGCGGTGGGAAAGACAATCCATGGGATCTCAAGTCATCGTTGCTCTCTAGAGCTCGTTTTGTCAACTCATGTGATTGCGAGGTTCACAAGTATTCATGGGTACCTACACAAAAGAGACACAAACCAAAGAAATTGTGCGCGTGGTAAATGTACACATCATCCATCATGATGTGTATGTGCACATGTGAGTTAGCACAAGATAAGCATCGCTCAAAGAAATTTGATGCATGGTATAAGAACATGTCATCCATCATGAAAGGATAGTTATTGTGTATGACACGATGGGGACACAAATTGAGAATGCAATTATATGGCACAACAATAGCATGTTTATTCATGGGAAACATATGGTGCACATAATTATTGGGATCATGCAATGGATGGGATGGATCAAAATCTCCTAACATGTATGAGGAAACTATGGGGGCCTCCTCATGAGCAATAGCGGAAATATCATATGGAGAAAATGGACAACATCCAAAACAATGCATATCCGAAGCTAGGTGGTCATGGCATGGCATATGAGATAAATGATGCAAAGGGAGCATATCAATATCATCACAAGAAAAACAAATGCCAATAACCATGGGCTTGTCATCTATGCCATAAGTGCAAATTGGGTTTATTTGAATGGCATATGCATAGTCACTATGAAGAGATTGCAAATAAGACATATGGTCGATCTCATGCATACATATGACAAGTCAAGCGGATTATCAAACATGATGTGACCTAAAGAATTGTCACAAGAAATCCTATGTAACATGGCATCACTACTAATAGACTCCACATGAGAATCATCGTACTCATCATAAATGGGCAAATCATCACATGGGGAAATCATACTAGAATGAAGCAAGGTACTAGGTGGATCAACATCATGCAAGCAATCAATCTCAAGAATGTCCACTAGTGGGGCTAGAGCATCACCGTCACCTTTGTTACCTTTGTCATTCCAGTCAAGTGGTGTAGGTGAGGTGGGAAAGACCAAATGGTGGTCAATATCATCATCTTGATGGAACCATGTGGGGGGTGCATCATATTCCACCATGGCCATCGTCTTGTCCAAAGGGAGGACGAAGTCGTCGAGGATCGGCGCGTCATCATAAATGGGACCTAGCACCAAATGAGAAGACACAATAGAGGTAGAGGTCAAGTCGTTAGTGTTGAAAGTGGCCTCACATGACCTATCAACTCTCTCACTCTCTCTATGTGGTGGTTCACTCACTCCCTCAAAATAGGTGCACTCAAACTCACGTATGGTGGAGTCACTCATCTCACTCAAGTGGTGGGGGTTGTGGCTCTCCTCACATGGGATTTGTGGCAACACATCATATATAGGGCTAGTGGTGAAGGCACTCTCACTCTCAATATGGTGGCACAAGTCACTCAAGTCATCATACATCACCGTGGTCGAGGTGAAATACTCAACCATCTCATCGCCGTCGCCATGGATGAAGGCCAAAGATGGCACATCATCACTCTCCTCCATGACCGAAGGGAAAATCCCATGCTCGATCATCTCATCACCATCGCCGTGGATGAAGGCCGAAGATGGCACATCATCACTCTCGCCTCCTAAGATGGAAGCATCATCCTTGCTCGCCACCTTGTCGCTTGCCTCCAAAGCTTGGTCCTTGAAGGTCTCCGTAGTCATACTTGTCGCCGCACCATCTTGAAAAAGAGTCAAGGTAGACTCGGCATCTTCAATGCCATAAAGAGGGATGGTGGTGAAGTCGCACTTGGGAGCATCGTCTTGGAGCTTGTCGGGCTTGGACATCGTGGTGGTACTAGCCTCATGCTTGTCGTAGAGCTTGGTCGCCGCGAAGTTTGCTTGGGGTGGAGAAGCCTTGGCCTTCATGAGTTCTTGTTCCGCCTTGAGAGCACCAATGTAGTAGTTGTCGATGGACTTGTAGTTCTCGAGGAAGATTGTCTTGGAGATGTTGTTGTGCAATCCCATCATGAAGTGGAACTTCATTGACATGGGGTCGTCCACGCCGGCTCGTCGCAAGGCAATCTTCATCTCCTTGAAGTACTTGTCGATGGACTTGGATCCTTGGGTGGTGTTCTCCAATTGGTGTCGAAGTTGTTCCATGTAGGTTGGAGGCACGAGCTCTCGCCGCAAAGCTCACTTCATCTTGGGCCAACTCATGTCGTAGTACTCTGAAGGTGTGTGAAGCCACCAAGACGAGGCATAGTCATGGAAGTTTCTTGTGGCGCACTTCACTTGATCTTCGGGACAAACTTGATGTAGCTTGAGGTAGTCGTCCATCAAACGCTCCCACTCGAGGTACTCCTCGGGTTCATGAGTCCCATAGAAAGGAATCACATGGTCGATGTCGAGGTCGTAGTAGCTCGCGGAAGTCGCGGACTTGAGCTTGGGGAGCTTCTCTTGAGCGTAGCCTTGAGGTTCTTGTTGGCGAAGATGCCGTATGTCCATAGGCGAAGATGCCTTGAAGTCGTTTGGCGAAGATGCCAAGGGAGATGGTGAAGTCATTGAGCGGTTGTTGGTGTTGAGCTCTTGACCTTCACGTTCTTGTTGGTGATGGTGTCGATGCCGATGTGATCTTGCCGGAGATGGTAGCTCGGAAGGATTTGCTCTTGAGCATCTTCTTGAAGATGAGGAAGATCGCTTGTAGGACTTGATGAGGGCTTTGATCTCCTCCATTTTAGCTTGCATCTTGGCGTCGTAGTTATTTTCCATGGCATCGAACTCGTCGTTGTTGTTGTAGACCGAAGGTGAAATGTCTTGCCTATCCATCACAAGACTCGAGTAGAGGTGAGTAGGAAACGGGATAAACAATACCAAGTTACCTTTTCCCAAAGTTGAGGATGTATCCCGTTTCACTCAATGTGAGATGAAAGAATAGTGGAATTGGTACCGGACTTGTTCACTCACACCTATCAAGTAAAGCTTATGGTGTAGCTCGGTGAGGATACTGGCACAAAAAATTTGATGCAAAATGTTAGCAAGAGTCAATAATGTTGAAAGAGATTCACAAATTCGCAAGTGAAACAAGTAGACCAATAGCAATATGTGGCACACAGAAACACACACATGTAAAGATAAATGGGGTCGTGCAACCAAGGAACGAGCACAAAATGTGGAATCCACGGAAGACGCTCATGTTGCACAACTCAGGAGAGACGCTAGCACGATTGCTCAATAGGCGGATACAACACTTGTGCACAACCTATAAGATGCAAAATGGATAAACTTTCTATCCCAAGTATGCTATACATGTATGGTTCCCGGTGTTTCTCACACAATGATCCAAATAATCAAGTATGATACCATATGATATATTTTTATGCTATGGCTATTGCTTACAAGCTCTTTGCTCTCTTTCTTTGCTTAAAAGCTTTATTCTCTTTTTTTTTATATGGCCACAATGCGAAATGCACAAACCAAGATAGCAATTGTGTATATGCGGGAACAAACTTGAGACACAATGGATGATACGATACCAAGATGATATGGTATGTATGCAATGGATGGTGTAGATCACTAATGTGCACAAGTAACGTGGCCCGGCAATACTCAAATGGCTAGTCTCGATAGGCAAGTGACGCAAAATGGGCTAGGGGTTAACAATGCAATTTGCAAGGGGAATATACAATGGTGTCGTCGATGTTACCATCCTTGGCGATGATGAGAGGCGGTGTTGCCGAAGTTGACCCGTTCCTAGTTAGCCGAAACACCCTAGGAAACGAAAAAACCGCAAACTCAAAATCTCAAAGGCAAATGTCAAATGGTGGTAGCGGAAAGCGGTGGTGGTTTGCCCTTGGCAATGCGGAAGTGGAATGATGGGCTATACACATGTCGAAGTTGAAGTTGCCGTCCCTAAGTAGCCGAAACACCTTAGGAGACACAAGCCACAACTCAAACAAGCTCAAACAACTATTGGGTTAAGTTGGGGGTGGCGGAAGTGTATGGTGGGCACGCCTATGCGGAAGCGGTGGTGGTGGTTGATGAAGAAGCAATCGTCCCTAAGTAGCCGAAACACCTTAGGAGACTCGAATCACTACTCAAGCAATCACTAATGCTATGGGGAACAAAATGGGTTAGGTTGCGGAAGTCGGTGGTGGCTATGCGGATGATATGGTGGAGGGCCTAGGCAAACTTGCCAAATTTTGGAAACTTTGATGGAGTCAAATTGTGTTGGTGGTATTTTTGTGGGATGGGGGATGTCAATAGCTTCAAAACGAGCTAAAGAATGTCAAAATCGGAGTTTGAATGAATTAGTTATGGCCGAAACGGTGAAACTCGGAACGCTGAAACTGGCCTGGGCGGTAGTACCGCTCGGAAGGGCGGTACTACCGCTCGTGTCGGGATTTTTCGACTGTTTCGGCTGAAACAGGGCCTGGCGGTAGTACCGTACGCGGGGCGGTAGTACCGCTTGTGTTTCTCAGTGGTAGTACCGCTTGGAGCGCGGTAGTACCGCTCGTGTCGGGATTTTCTCGACCTCTCAAATCATTGCGCGATTTTGGGGCGGAAATGGATGATTTCGGGGTCAAAATTCGATGGATTTTGTGGATGGAAAGAGGGGAAACTTGGGGGAATGCTAGATCCACTTGAAACCAAGCAAATCCACGGTCAAAATCAACAAAACATCATCAAACCAACAAATCACAAAAAAATTTGGGGGCTATTTTTGGTGGGGATTTTCGGATTTAGGACGAAAACAACAAAATCAAGCTAGAAAACACGGGGTAGGAGCTCCAAAAACGTGATCAACGTGGCTCATGATACCATATGATACGGGGCTAACCCGGTGTAGGCCGATCTTTCACGTTTGAAGTGGGATCCCTCAAAGAACACGATGAACACGGGGAAGAACAGAGAGAAATCACAAGGGGAAACACTCAAGAACAAGTCCAATCACACATCCACTAGACAATCAAACACACAAGATCCACAAGGTACATGAATAACAAAGAGAAAGATACAAGGTAGAGTTCATCCCAAGTCCAAAGGAGTTGGGGGCTTGAATCCTAGAAGGATCTTCCCATGAAGGGGTCTTGATGATATCCCGCAGGATCTTCTCCTAGATGGAGGTCTTGGCCTCCAATGGAGTAGTAGTCTCTCTCTCTCAAGAGTAGAGATAGGTAGGAGCAAAGCTCACATACAAATGAGCTATCACTTTGCTAACCCTAGAAAGGAGGTGGAGGTGGTTTATTTATAGTCTAAGCCACGAAGGGGTAAGTGGGAGAGGGATACAAGGCCAAAGGCCCGCGGCTGCGCACAGGCAGGGCGGTAGTGCAGGACTCATGGGCGGTAGTACCTCTTGAGCGGTAGTACCACTTTCTTTGGGCGGTAGTACTGCCCTTTCTGGACTGGGCAGGTCCTTCTTCTTCCGTCTCCGCTTCCAGGCTTCCCTCGCGGATGGTGTAGTGGTTCCTTGGCGCTTGCACTCCTCCTCGACATCCGTGAAGCTCCAACAATACCTACGCATGCACACAGGAGAAGTGTCAAGTAGTATACCATCCTCGAAGGGGTCAAGTGAACACGTGTAAAGGAGAAGATTCACCTTTATGTATGACAAGTAGAGGTCGCACGTGTCACTTGCCAAACGGACTCTTGACATGGTGATGACCGTAGGATGCTCCACATCGAAAAGGGACTACATCGACAAGAAGCTTTCCGCACATAAAGAGGAGCAAGATGCAAGGATGGAGGATATTAGAGCCTTGATCAAGTCTTCTTCCCCTTCGCCATCTTCAAGGCGGCGACATTCAACACACAATTCTTCGGAGCGCGGAAACGATGCAAGTGCAAATCGTCCTCGTCCACATCTACATGGCGACCACCATCACGTTCGTGATCAACATCGTCATGAAGGGCAAGTCACCTCCAAGCATCATATGCACGACGATGATGAACGACATCTTCTATGAGCTCAAGCACGACACTGACATCGTCATCTTGAAGATGCTCCACAAGTGCAAGTGCACAAGTCCCAACAAGCCCTACTTCACGCCCAGTCCAAGCTTCAAGAGCACAACAGAAGACCGCGAGACGACCACTACCAAGACGGCGCTACGGCTACATCAACCACTTCGGCATCTTCGCCTTTGGACGTACGACATCTTCACCTACTTCCCACAAGTACGCCTACAACGACTTCATCAAGTCCAAGGCGACCACCTACAAGCGAGGGCGACACTTCCATCTTCGGAAGCCCCTCAAGGAAGATGGTTGAGCATGGGAAACTCCCTTCGATCATGGAGACGAGCTACAAGGTGCCACATCAAATGGGCCTCCAACAACAAGACGGCGACAAGAAGGTCGAGCAAGGGCCATCCCCTTCGACCACGGTGATAGGAGTTGAGCATGGAGACATTTGCACCTACATCTCTCCGACACCCACATATGTCGAGATGCCCCAAGTGCCATGTGAGGAGAGTCACCACCACATGAGTGACATGAGTGAATCCACCATACGTGACATTGAGAGCATTTCCTATGAGAGGATGAGTGTGACCACCACTAGCCCCACACATGAGAGCATGCCACACATCCTATGTGAGGTTGAGCGCCATTTGAGTGACTCCACCAACCATATGAGTGAGAGCATCCTTGAGGGAGTGAGTGAGCCACGACACTTAGTGAGTGAGGTAGTTGACACGATATGTGAGGCCATTATGATTTCTAACGACTTAACCTCTACTCCTAGTGTGTTTTATTCTATGGTGCTAGGTCTCTTACATGACGACATGCCTACCCTCGACGAGTCCATCCCTCCAATGGGAAAATTGATGGCCATGGTAGACGATGATACACCCCCCACATGGTTCCATCAATATGAAGATGACAACGAGACGATCTTCAACACCTCACCTACAACACATGAGCGACGCTCCAAAGGTAACATAGGTGATGGTATTGACATCGATTGCTCCCATGATGTTGACCCACCTATTACCATGCTTCACGCTAGTGAGACTTCTTCATGCCTTGACTTACCTATTTATGATGAATATGATGAAGAGCATGTTGAGTTGCCTAGTTGTGATGCTATGCTCCATAGGATATCATGTGAAAATTCTTTTGGCCACATCATGTTTGACAACCCATTGAACATGTCATATGCTATGAGTGAGATCTCCCATATTGCATCATTACAATCTCAACATAGTAACTATGCATGCCCCATTAAAATCAATCCTATTTGCACTTATGGCATAGATGACGAGATGATGGTCATTGGCTTTTGTTTTTCTTGTGATGATATTGCCATGCTTTCTTTACATGATTTGCGCAATTCATCTACTATGCCATGCCATGATCACATTGAACTAAATATGCATTGTTTTGGATGTTGTCAATATTCTCCACGTGATGTTTCTACTCTTGCTCATGAGGAGACCCCCATAGTTTCCTCATACATATTAGGAGATCTTGATGCATTTCATACTTTGCATGATTCCCATGATAGTGTACATCATATGCATTCCATGAATAACAATGCTCTCGACATTTCTCATGATGCATTACATCCTTTGAGTCTCCATTATGCCATACATAATAACAAACCTCTCATGATGGACGACATGTTTCTATATCATGCATCTCATTTATTTGAGTATTGGCTATTTTGTGCTAACCGACACATGCATGTGCGCATCATGATGGATGATGTGTACATATACCATGCACTCACAATTTTTCCTTTGTCTTTCTTTTGTGTAGGTACTCATGTATACTCGTCAACCTCTCAATCCCAAGAGTTGACGAAACGAGCTCTTGAGAGCAACGATGCTTTGGGATCCCGTGGTCTATCCTTACTACCGTTCTCTTCACGCAACGACTACGCGCATCTCTTCTACTTGGCTCTCACACGGCTATGGGCTATCTACCACTTGTCACCTTATGCCCATTCTAGCGTGTTCACTTTGCATGTTATGCTTGTTTCTAGGCCTTTGCCATGCAATTGTGATCCTCGTTTGCATCTACCCACGATTCACCATTATGCTACTTCCATGTGTATTTGCATGCTTGGTGGAGATCCTTGTTGCTATTGCCATGTTTATCATGTGCCCCATGCTATTGATGCTTGTTGTGTTGGGAGAGTCATGATGCCCCATTGCTATTTACATATGGTCTCTCGCTAATACATTGATGACACTTTACTCATATCTTACTTTCATACCCACTATTTGCACACATGACATGCTTGCCATGATTCCTCCTGGTATGTTGCATGTTCGCACTACTAGCTTGCTTGACTTGATTGCTATGATTTCTTGCTTGGTTGCATCACCCATGTTCCACTCTTACTCGCTTTCTTGGGTTGATGACATATATGCTCATGCCTCTCACATGATATATCTTGATCATTGTCTCTTGTGTCCATTAGTTGCCTCTTTCATATCCACTTGTATTGAGTGCAACCATACTATGCTTATTGATCTTGGAGACTTTGACACCTTACTTGTGATGCATGCTTGTTTGATTGAGCCTATTGCATTTGGTTGTTCTCGCATCATATGCCTCCATACTATGCAATACTCCATTGTCATTTCTTATGATGAGCATGATGCATACACTTGTTGGGTATCTTACCACACGAATGATAGGTCTTGCATTTGCACTAACCTCATTTGTTTTTCCGAGTGTTTTCCATGTTCTTTCATTTTGAAGGATTCACAAAGCGGTACCATGATGAGACAACTTGGTCATGTGAAGGCATACACGATGTGCGACACCAACATTTTCGACATTCCCATAAAGGTGAACTCCTTCTCTTTGAGCCATCCTCAAATACGCATATTGGATGGGTCACTCTTTCATTGTTGTTTTCTTCTTCTTGTCTACATGATACATCTCGTGAACGGAGGAGCGACATTGGAGATTGGCTACATGGACCTTCGCATTGAGGAGCGCTCGCACTTATTGGATGCACCTTCGGAACTCCACTCATGCCTTGACATCGAGCTTTCGTACACCAACACCTCCATATTTGTTGATTGTGCTCATACATGTCATGCTCGATGGACATATCATACTCACCACAAGTTTGCACTCCATGCATGGATTGACTCACATTATGATTGCCTTGTTGCATCTTGTATTCCCATGTCATCCATGATATATGAGCTTGTTCACTTCCTTAGCAAATTTGTTGTGATCTTCCTTGATGGCATATTCATACATCATGATCATATTGCCCATCATCAATTGCATGATAACATACACATGTTGAGCATCCATTGCCATATTCATGCTATTGACAAACCATCTCACTATGACATCATTTTGCACCGAGGTTACATTGATCATATTTACAACACATTTATGTGCACAATGATTGCATTTCCTCCCATGAATGCTTTGCATCTCATTCTAGATCATCTTGATAAGCTTCATGCGCTTTGTCACGACCTATCTTGCCGCACGGACTCATTCTTGCATGACGGACACTTTGATGTGGAGCATCCTACAGTCATCACCACGTCAAGAGTCCGTTTCGCAAGTGACACATGCGACCTCTACTTCACATACACAAAGGTGAATCTGCTTTACACGTGCTCACTTGACCCCTTTGAGGATGGTATACTACTTGACCCTCCACTCATGTGCATGCATAGGTATTGCCGGAGCTTCACGGACGAGGAGGAGGAGTGCAAGCGCCAAGGATCACCTACACCATCTGAGGGAGTCCCGGACTAGGGGGTGTCCGGATAGCCTAACTACCATCATCGGCCGGACTCCAAGACTATGAAGATACAAGATTGAAGACTTTGTCCCGTGTCCGGATGGGACTTTCCTTGGCGTGGAAGGCAAGCTTGGCGATACAGATATGTAGATCTCCTACCATTGTAACCGACTCTGTGTAACCCTAGCCCTCTCCGGTGTCTATATAAACCGGATGGCTTTAGTCCATAGGACGAACAACAATCATACCATAGGCTAGCTTCTAGGGTTTAGCCTCCTTGATCTCGTGGTAGATCTACTCTTGTAACCCACATCATCAATATTAATCAAGCAGGACGTAGGGTTTTACCTCCATCAAGAGGGCCCGAACCTGGGTAAAAACATCGTGTCCCTCGTCTCCTGTTACCATCAGCCTAGACGCACAGTTCGGGACCCCCTACCCGAGATCCGCCGGTTTTGACACCGACATTGGTGCTTTCATTGAGAGTTCCTCTGTGTCGTCACCGATAGGCTCGATGGCTTCTTCAATCATCAACTACGATGAAGTCCAGGGTGAGACCTTCCTCCCCGGACAGATCTTCGTATTCGGCGGCTTCGCACTGCGGGCCAATTCGCTTGGCCAGCTGGAGCAGATCGAAGGCTACGCCCCTGGCCGTCAGGTCAGATTTGGAAGTTTGAACTTCACGGCTGACATCTGCGGGGACTTGATCCTTGACGGATTCGAGCCACAGCCGAGCGTGCCGTACTTTCATGATGGGCATGATTTAGCTCTGCAGCCGGACAGTACCCTGGAGGCCGCACTCGAACCCGCTCCAATCTTCGACTCGGAGCCGGCTGCGCAGACCAAGGTTGGATGGCTAGACACCACCTCGGGGGCTGCAACCTCTACGGCGATAGAGCCGAACACCGATCTTGTCCCCCATGAAGCTCGTGACTCCGAGGTGCCGGACTCCTTGCCGGACTCCGAACCTCCCGTGCCCCCTCCAGTCGAATCCGATTGGGCGCCGATCATGGAGTTCACCGCGGCGGACATCTTTCAACACTCACCTTTTGGCGACATCTTGAGTTCGCTAAAGTACCTCTCGTTATCAGGAGAGGCCTGGCCGGACTGTGGCCAGGACAGTTGGGATGCGGACGACGAAGAAATTCAGAGCCCACCCACCACCCACTTGGTAGCCACTGTCGACGACCTAACCGACATGCTAGATTACGACTCTGAGGACATCGACGGTATGGACGACGATGCCGGAGACGACCAAGAACCAGCGCCCACCGGGCACTGGAAAGCCACCTCTTCATACGACATATACATGGTGGATATCCCAAAGGATGGGAACGGCGAAGGAATAGCGGAGGATGACCCCTCCAAGAAACAGCCCAAGCGCCGGCGTCAGCGGCGCCGCTCTAAATCCCGCCATAGCAAGAATGAGGATTCCGGCACCGGAGACAATAATACACCGGATAGCGCCGAAGACAACCCACTCCAGCAAGATCCAGCACAGGAGGAGGGGACGCCAGCCCTCATGAGAGGGCGGCCGAAGAAGAGGTAGAGGACTATATGCCTCCCTCCGGAGACGAGGCAAGCCTCGACGACGACGAATTCGTCGTGCCTGAGGATCCCGTCAAACAGGAGCGTTTCAAACGCAGGCTTATGGCCACGGCAAACAGCCTCAAGAAAAAGCAGCAGCAGCTTAGAGCTGATCAAGATCTGCTAGCCGACAGATGGACAGAAGTCCTCGCGGCCGAAGAGCATGAACTCGAACGCCCCTCCAAAAGCTACCCCAAACGTAAGCTGCTCCCCCGATTAGAGGTGGAGGCATATGATCCCGCTTCACCAGGAGACAATACGGCTGATCGACCATCCCGTGGTCGCGACAGAGAGGCCTCAAGGCCCTTCACTAGACCCGTACCCCGGCATCGCTCGAAAAGCACAAGGCCACAGGGGAACACTCCGGTCCTGCGAGACATATTGGAGGATAAGGCAAGACAATCAAGATCGATCTATGGATCACGTGGGCGCCCCACGATACGTGACGATCACTGTCACCCCGGACACAGTAAGTCCGGCCGGGCCGAACACAACAGACAAAGCTCTTTTGAGCTCCGTCGCGATATCGCCCAGTACAGAGGCGCCGCACACCCACTATGCTTCACAGATGAGGTAATGGATCATCAAATCCCAGAAGGGTTTAAACCCGTCAATATTGAATCTTATGATGGCACAACAGACCCCGCGGTCTGGATCGAGGACTATCTCCTCCACATCCACATGGCCCGCGGAGACGATCTCCACGCCATCAAATATCTCCCACTCAAACTTAAAGGACCAGCCCGGCACTAGCTTAACAGCTTGCCAGCAGAGTCAATCAGGAGTTGGGAGGACCTGGAAGCCGCATTCCTCGATAACTTCCAAGGCACGTACGTGCGACCACCAGATGCAGATGACCTAAGCCACATAATTTAGCAGCCAGACGAATCGGCCAGACAATTCTGGGCACGGTTCTTAACCAAGAAAAACCAAATCGTCGACTGTCCGGATGTCGAGGCCCTCGCGGCCTTCAAGCATAACATCCGCGACGAGTGGCTTGCCCGGCACCTGGGACAGGAAAAGCCGAAATCCATGGCAGCCCTTACATCACTCATGACCCGCTTCTGTGCGGGTGAGGGCAGCTGGCTAGCCGCAGCAACAACCTCAACAAAAATTCCGGCAGTCCGAATATCAAGGACCGTAGTGGCAGGTCGCGTCGCAACAAAAACAAACGCCGCATTAACGGTGATAACAGTGAGGATACGGCAGTCAATGCTGGATTCAGAGGCTCTAAACCCGGTCAACGGAAAAAGCCATTTAAAAGAACAACTCAGGGTCCATCCAATTTGGACCTAATTCTAGACCGCTTGTGCCAGATACATGGCACCCCTGAAAAGCCAGCTAACCACACCAATAGGGACTGTTGGGTGTTCAAGCAGGCACGCAAGTTAATTGCCGAAAACAGCGACAAGGGGCTACATAGCGACGACGAGGAAGAGACCCGACCGTCGAACAATAGAGGACAGAAGGGTTTCCCCCCACAGGTGCGAACGGTGAACATGATATATGCCACGCACATACCCAAAAGGGAGCGGAAGCATGCAGTCAGGGATGTATACGCGATGGAGCTAGTTGCCCCAAGTTCAATCCATGGTCCTCTTGCCCGATCACCTTTGACCGAAGGGACCACCCCTCCAGCATTCGCCATGGCGGGTTCGCCGCATTGGTTCTAGACCCAATCGTCGATGGATTTCATCTCACCAGAGTCCTGATGGATGGCGGCAGCAGCCTAAACCTGCTTTATCAGGACACGGTGCGCAAAATGGGCATAGACCCCTCAAGGATTAAACCTACCAAGACGACCTTTAAAGGCGTCATACCAGGTGTAGAAGCCAATTGTACAGGCTCAGTTACACTGGAAGTGGTCTTCGGATCCCCGGATAACTTCCGAAGCGAGGAGTTAATCTTCGACATAGTCCCATTCAGCAGCGGCTATCATGCCTTGCTCGGACGTACCGCGTTCGCAAAGTTCAACGCGATGCCGCACTACGCATACCTCAAGCTCAAGATGCCAGGCCCTAGAGGAGTCATCACGGTCAATGGAAACACTGAACGCTCCCTCCGAACGGAGGAACATACAGCGGCTCTCGCGGCAGAAGTACAAAGCAGCCTTTTAAGGCAATTCTCGAGTCCGGCTGCCAAGCGGCCGGACACAGCTAAGCGTGCCCGGAGTAACCTACAACACGACCACCTGGCACGTTCCGAGCACGCGTAGCAGTGCGGCCCCAACCCCAGCCCCTGTAAAACATTAAGATAGACCCTTCGCGTACTCCATTACGCCCTGAAGATACCATGGGCATGGGGCAAGGGGCTCGACCACGATAAGCCCAGACTGCGGCTCAACCGCACCAGGGGCTCTTAAGTGTGTCGTTTCTTTTTCTTTTCCTTTTATTTTTTACCTACAGGACTCCGTTCGTCAGAGGCCCTGTCCGGCAGCAGACATGCCGAACCCATGATGCAACAGCCAGGGAAGGAGAAAGGCTACAACGAAAATCCAGGTGGTCTCCATCTTGAGCATTAAATCTGTTTTATGCATTATTCCGTAGTCTACCCCTGGAGGGGGACATGTTAAACAGTCCCATCCCTTGCTCACCGCACCACTTGTATCGTCCTGCACTTACAACAGTTTTTATTTGAATAAAGCAATGCAGCACATTTTTGCTTCTAATTGCATTTCTTTCTTACACATATGTTCATCTATGACATGTTGCATCCGTACGTTTTGGTACGGCTAAATACACCAGGGGCTTATGTTTCCCGCGTTATGGTGTGATAAGTCCGAACACTTTCACAAGTGCGGCACCCCGAACTTATAGCATTATATGCATCGGCTCCGAATCATGTTCTTGGGTCAATAGTTGGGTTTGCCCGGCTCCCATGTTTTGGTACCTTACGTTCCGTTTTATCGGCTAAGGTAGCACTGGGAGAACCACTGCGATTGCGTCCCAGTTGAGCTGGGTTAACGCCTCAGTGGAGAAAGCTAAAACTGACCGTCATGATGAGGCGAGAGCTGGTCTCTGTTCGACAGGTTCTTTGCGAGTCCCTAAAGACTTATGCCGCTTCGAGCGAGGAGCCGGATTCTGTCCGGCCAAGGCGTGGATAGCGCCCCAAATTCGGCCTTCCGAAAACTAGGGGCTTCACTGAAATTTAAAATTATAGAATTCTATGGCTAAGTGAGAGTGTTCAAGCATTATAAGTCCGGTTGCCTTGTTCATTGTGTTGAGCGCCTCCCTAGATGGACCCAAAAATGAGAACAAGAGCGCTCGAGTTTATCCCGAACACCCCAGCACTCGTGGCATGGGGGCTGAAGCCGACGACTTGCCATCTTTCAGATTTGATAAACAGCCGCACAGAAGGTAATATTTTAAATTAACAAGCGTTGCTTAGCGCATATGAACCAAGTTTTCAGTGCACAGGATAACAAAATGCGAGTCTACTCAAATATTACATCTTTGGAGCACTCACCCGCAATAGTGCGGGCGCCCTTCAGCACACTCTTATAATACATCTCGGGCGTACGATACTCCTTGCCCTCTGGTGGTGGGTCCGTCACAAGCTTTTGGGCATCCATCTTGCCCCAGTGCACCTTTGCGCGGGCAAGGGCCCGACAGGCACCTTCAATACAGGCGGAGTGCTTGATGACTTCAACCCACGGGCACGCATCCACCAGCCGCCGCACCAGGCCGAAGTAGCTCCTAGGCATGGCCTCCTTAGGCCACAGCCGAACTATGAGGCCCTTCATGGCCTGTTCGGCCACCTTGTGGAGCTCGACCAGCTGCTTCAGCTGGTCGCTAAGGGGCACCGGATGTTCGGCCTCAGCATACTGAGACCAGAAGACCTTCTCCGTCGAGATCCCCTCCTCGGCCCGGTAGAATGCGGCAGCATCGGACACGCTGCGAGGAAGATCTGCGAACGCTCCTGCAGAGCTCTGAATTCGGGTAAGCGACAGGTAATTAACACTCACATGCTTACTTTGCATGAAAAATGCCTTACCCGCTGCTATTTTGTTTACCGCCTCGATCTCCTGGAGGGCCTTGTAGGCTTCGGCCTTAGCGGCTTTGGCACTCTCAAGAGCCGTTGCAAGCTCAAACTCTCGAGTCATCGAGTCACGCTCCAGGCTCTCATGTTTCCTCACGAGATCCTGGAGCTCTTGCTGTACCTCCGCCACCCGCGCCTCCTGCTTCTCTCGCTCGGTGCACTCCGCAGCCGCATTGTGTTCGGCCGCGGCCACCGCCTCCTTCAGGGTCGCCACCTCGTTAGTGGCCCCTGCAATACCCCAGTTATCCTTGTCATTTTTCTTGCAACCAAATCCTTTTCTGTAAGGTACAATTTTCATAAGGTATTACTCACCTTCTTTTTCCTCAAGCTGCTTCTTGGCATGGCCAAGCTTGTTCTCGGACCGCTCGAGGTTTTCCTTCAAAGTTTTGACCTCCGCAGTCAGTGCGGCAGAGGTCAGCAGCACAGCCTGCAATCCCATATTGACATATTTTCATGACTCCTGC
The DNA here is from genome assembly GCF_002162155.2 of Triticum dicoccoides. NCBI lineage: Eukaryota > Viridiplantae > Streptophyta > Magnoliopsida > Poales > Poaceae > Triticum > Triticum dicoccoides. The sequence goes on along the minus strand of NC_041387.1, from coordinate 288,656,455 downwards.
GTTTGTCTTTCTAAAGATCCTCAGTCCGGCTTTTCTTTCCGAACACCGAACCGACCATCAGGGGCTACTGTCTATGCGGTACCATTTTACATATATTGAAATTCTTACCTCAAAGCCTGTTAGAAGGCTGCTGCAGGCTTCGGTCAGCCCGTTCTTGGCGAGCTAAACTTTCTGAATCACCGCACTCATAACAGTGCGGTGTCCCTCTTCAATAGAGGCGCTATTGAGCGCCTCTAGCAAATTATCCGGCACCTCCGGTTGGACGGAGGCAGCAGGCGTCGCGGTCTTGCCCTTCTTACGAAGGGGTCGCCCGCCGGACTCCGAAGCCACTATGGGTTCCGGAGCTGAGTCCGGTGCAAAGTCCGGGAGGTTGTCCTGCGACACCTCCGGGGCCCTCTCCTCCTGGTGGGTCCCTTCCTGGGATCCCACCTCGGCATTGTCCGCATCACGGGGGGTGGAGGCACTCAGAAGAGAATCCATATCCGACGCCCCTAAGGACCCGCTCGACAAAGTGGGGAGATCATCCTTAGGCGGACTGCAGGGTTGTATGCGGCATTAGAAAGACATAATATGGTGGAAAACGAAAACCTTGAAGTTATTCGGGAGTCTGGATACTTACGATCTCGCCAGAGGCTTGGCCCTTGGAGGCCAGTCCTCGTCGTCGTCACTGGCGTTGGCGGAATAGTCCGGGGGAAGATTTTTTCCCCTCTTGGACCCTTCGGCCTCCCTTGTTGGGGAGGCCTTCCTTTTATTCCCTCCCCCCGCTGGGGGAGAGGCTTTCTTCTTCTCCTCCTCGCCTTGGTGGGAGGAGTCGGCCTCGGATTCATCGTCCGATAGCACATGAAAACGGGAACTCTTCCGAGTCCCCATGGCCTTCTTCTTGGCCTTCTTCTCCGGCACCACATGGGGTGCCGGAGCCAGCAGCCCCATTAGGCGGGCGTCAGCTGGGTCCTCTGGCAATGGGGCCGGACAGATAGCCTGTGCGGCCTTCTTCAGCCAGTCCTGTCAAAGGAAAGGGAGTTTAGATCCCGCATAGAGTCAAACTATGAATAACAAGCGTCCCGTAAAGGACAATATCACTTACCTCGTTAGCTGGACGCTGCAAGCTGAATCCGCGATCTTCGGTAGCGGATGCGGGAGCCTCGGCGCCCTTGAACAGCACCTTCCAGACCTCTTCGTACGTAGTGTCGAAGAGCCCATTCAAAGTCTGGTGCTACGCCGGATCAAACTCCCACATGTTGAAGCCCCGTCGTTGGCACGGGAGAATCCGGCGGATGAGCATGACCTGGACTATGTTGACAAGCTTGAGCTTCTTGTCCACCAGCTTCTGGATACAGGCTTGGAGTCCGGTCAGCTCCTCTGAATCCCCCCATATCCGGCCACTCTCTTTCCAGGAGGTGAGCCGTGTAGGGATACCGGATCTGAATTCGGGGGCCGCTGCCCAATCAGGGTCACGCGGCTCGGTGATGTAGAACCACCCCGATTGCCACCCCTTAATGGTTTCCATGAAAGTACCCTCCAGCCACGTAACGTGGGACATGCTGCCCACCATGGCGCCTCTGCACTCCGCTTGGCTGCCCTTCACAACCTTCGGCTTGACACTGAAGGTCTTGAGCCACAAGCCGAAGTGGGGCTGGATGCAGAGGAAGGCCTCGCACACGATGATAAACGCCAAGATGTTGAGGATAAAATTCGGGGCCAGATCATGGAAATCTAGGCCGTAGTAGAACATGAGCCCCCGGACAAAGGGATGAAGTGGGAAGCCCAGTCCACGGAGGAAATGGGGAAGGAATACTACCCTCTCATGGGGCCTATGGGTGGGGATGAGCTCTCCCTCGTCGGGGAGCCGATGCGCGATGTCGCTGGACAAGTATCCGGCGCTGCGCAGCTTCTGGATATGCCCCTCCGTGACGGAGGAGGCCATCCACTTGCCTCCCGCTCCGGACATATTTGGAGAAGGTTGAGGTGAGATGTGCGGGCTTGGGCGCTAGAGCTCGAGTTCGCAGAGATGGATAAGCCAAGGAGGAAGAAGGCGTAGGTAAAAAGGTTGGATCTTTATCCCCTTATATGGGCGGACGGAAACATGCGTCCCCACCGGCCTGATAAAACTCGCTTATCTCCCAAGCACCGCAATCAATGGTGCGGTTGGGTTACCCATGTCCGTATTGATGGGAATCCTGGAATAAGGGGAACACGATCTCTTCTTCGACAAGACGTGCCAAGGAAACCGCCTCGCTAAACGCGCTGAGATGGAACAATAAAAACAATTTGAAGGCTTGGTAGTGGTGTGACGTTACGCCACAAAATACGTCAGCAGATTCAACTTGTGTAATATTATTCTCTCTACGGTTGTATGTGGAATTTATTTTGCAGAGTCGGACACTATCCTGGTGTTCACAATCTTCTATAAATTATTCGGAGGAGGAACCCGCCTTGCGAAGCCGAAGACAACATGCGCGCCAGACTCGTCGTCATTGAAGCCTGGTTCAGGGGCTACTGAGGGAGTCCCGGACTAGGGGGTGTCCGGATAGCCGAACTACCATCATCGGCCGGACTCCAAGACTATGAAGATACAAGATTGAAGACTTCATCCCGTGTCCGGATGGGACTTTCCTTAGCGTGGAAGGCAAGCTTGGCGATACGGATATGTAGATCTCCTACCATTGTAACCGACTCTGTGTAACCCTAGCCCTCTCCGGTGTCTATATAAACCGGATGGCTTTAGTCCATAGGACGAACAACAATCATACCATAGGCTAGCTTCTAGGGTTTAGCCTCCTTGATCTCGTGGTAGATCTACTCTTGTAACCCACATCATCAATATTAATCAAGCAAGACGTAGGGTTTTACCTCCATCAAGAGGGCCCGAACCTGGGTAAAAACATCGTGTCCCTCGTCTCCTGTTACCATCCGCCTAGACGCACAGTTCGGGACCCCCTACCCGAGATCCGCCGGTTTTGACACCGACACCATCCGTGAGGGAAGTGTGGAAGAGAAGGAAGAAGAAGCCTGGATAAGCTTCTGGAAAGCCCAGAACTTCCGGCCGCTGCCCGGAACTTCCGGCCCCCGGAACCTCTGGCCGTCCCTAAACTTCCGGCCCTGACGCATCGAAGCCGTCCGAGAGTGTGCCAACTCTCTGGATATCCCGGACCCTGGCCGGACCTTCGCCCGGAACCTCCGGAGCCCGGACCTTCCGGCCGTCCCCAGAACTTCCGGCCCTGCCTGCGTGCAGAGACTCGGCCCGTGGCCATGTACCCTTTCGCCCCTCACTTACCCCTTCGGGGCTACTACTATATATACTCATCCCCCTCCTCCATTCTAGGGTTAGCAAATATGATAGCTCATTCTTAGGTGAGCTTTGCTCCTACCTCTACTCTTGAGAGAGAGAGACTACCACTCCCATGGAGTTCAAGACCTCCATGTGAGAAGATCCCGCGGGATTCAAGCCCCCCTTCGTGGGAAGATCCTTCTAGGATTCAAGCCCTCATCTCCTTCATAGGATTTGGGATGAACTCTACCTTGTATCTTTCTCTTTGTTGTTCATGTACCTTGTGGATCTTGTGTGTTTGATTGTCTAGTGGATGTGTGATTGGACTTGTTCCTGAGTGTTTCCCCTTGTGATTTCTCGCCGTTCTTCCCCGTCTGCATCGTGTTCTTCGAGGGATCCCACTCCAAACATGAAAGATCGGCCTACACCGGGTTTGCCCCGTATCATATGGTATCATGAGCCACGTTGATCACGTATTTGGAGTCCTTCCCACCGTTTTCTAGCCTTCTTTTTCTTGATTTCGTCCTAAATTCGAAAATCCCCACCAAAAATAGCACCAATTTTTTTTGTGATTTGTTGGTTTGGATGATGTTTTGTTGATTTTGATCCATGGATTTGCTTGGTTTCAAGTGGATCTAGCTTTCCCCCATCTTTCTTCCATTTCCATCCATGAAATCTCCCCAATTTTGACATTGGAAATCGAGTTTTTCCGCCCCTGTTCTCAGATCTGGAATTTAGGGTTCGTCCCAGATGAAATTCCACGACCCCCGGAACTTCCGGACTCCCCCGGAACTTCCGTGCCCCGGAACATCCGTCCTACCCCGGAACTTCCGGGCTAAACAGAAAGTTTACCCCAAAAATCCCCAGACCCCGGCACTTTTTCCGGCCACCCCCGGAACTTCCGGAGCCCGGAACTTCCGGCCCTAGGCCCGAAACTTCCGGCCTAACCAGAAAGTTTCCCCGAAATTTCAGCTTCAGCCTCTTTCACCTTTTTCATCATAACTTTTCGCTTCGAACTCCAATTTGAGTGTTCTTTGGCTCGTTTTGAAGCTATTGACTTGCCCGAGGTCCTCACGTTGGCTTCACCACCATTTGACTCCATAATTTTTTTGGAACTTTTGCATCTTTGCCTAGGCCTTCCACCATATCATCCGCATAGCCACCACCGACTTCCGCAACCTAACCCATCTTGATCAACTCAAACAAGCTCAACCCAGCCCTTAGCATTAGTGGTTGCTTGAGTAGTGATTCGAGTCTCCTAAGGTGTTTCGGCTACTTAGGGATGATTTCTTCTTCATCAACCACCACCACCATTTCCGCATAGGCTTACCCACCATACACTTCCACCCCAACATAACCCAATTTTGTTTGAGTTGTGGCTTGTGTCTCCTAAGGTGTTTCGGCTACTTATGGACGACAACTTCAACTCTGACACGTGTATAGCCCATCATTCCACTTCCACATTGCCAAGTGCAAACCACCACTGCTTTTCCGCTACCACCATTTGACATTTTGCTTTTGGAGATTTTGAGTTTGCGGTTTTTCCGTTTCCTAAGGTGTTTCGGCTACTTAGGGAAGAGTCTCCATCATCTTGGTATTTACATCAAGAACACGGCCACTCATCATCGCAAAGGACGGTAACCTCGACGACACCATTGTACATTACCCTTGCAATTGCATTGTTAACCCCTAGCCCATTTTGCGTTACTTGCCTATCGAGACTAGCCATTTGAGTATTGCCGGCAACGTTACTTGTGCACATTAGTGATCATACTTCCCATAGCATACATACCATATCATCTTGGTATCATATCTTGTGTCACAAGTTTGTTCCCGCATGTACACAATTGTTATCTTGGTTTGTGCATTGTGCCAAAGTGGCCATATCCAAAAAAAAGAAAAAGAAAAAGAATAAGCTTTTAAGCAAAGAAAAAGAGAGAGCAAAGAGCTTGTAAGCAATAGCCATAGCATCAAAATATATCATATGGTATCATACTTGATCATCTTGGATCATTGTGTGAGAAACACCGGGAACCATACATATATAGCATACTTGGGATAGAAAGTTTATCCATTTTGCATCTTATAGGTTGTGCACAAGTGTCGTATCCGCCTATTGAGCAATTGTGCTAGCGTCTCTCTTGAGTTGTGCAACACGAGCGTTTTTCGTGGATTCCACATTTTGTGCTCATTCCTTGGTTGCACGACCCCATTTATCTATCCGTGTGTGCGTTTCCGTGTGCCATTCATTGCTATTGGTCTACTTATTTCGCTTGCGAATTTGTGAATCTCTTTCAACATTATTGACTCTTGCTAACATTTTGCATCAAATCTTTGTGCCACTATCCTCACCGAGCTCTACCATAAGCTTTACTTGATAGGTGTGAGTGAAAAAGTCCGGTACCAATTCCACTATTCTTTCATCTCACATTGAGTGAAATGGGATACATCCTCAACTTTGGGAAAAGGTAACTTGGTATTGTTTATCTCATTTCCTACTCACCTCTACTCGAGTCTTGTGATGGATAGGCAAGGCATTTCACCTTCGGTCTACGACAACAACGATGAGTTCGATGCCATGAAAAACAACTACGACGCCAAGATGCAAGCTCAAATGGAGGAGATCAAAGCCCTCATCAAGTCCTACAAGCGATCTTCCTCATCTTCGAGAAGACGCTCAAGAGCACATGCTTCCGAGCTACCATCTTCGGCAAGATCACATCGGCATCGACACCATTACCAACAAGAACATGAAGGTCAAGAGCTCTACACCAACAACCACTCAAAGACTTCACCATCTCCCTTGGCATCTTTGCCAAGCGACTTCAAGGCATCTTCACCTACAGACATACGGCATCTTCGCCAACAAGAACCTCAAGGCTACGCTCAAGAGAAGCTCCCCAAGCTCAAGTCCGCGACTTCCACGAGCTACTACGAGCTCGACATCGACCACGCGATTCCTTTCTATGGAACACAAGAACCCAAGGAGTATCTCGAATGGGAGCGCTTAATGGATGACTACCTCACGCTACATCAAGTTCGTCCCGAAGATCAAGTGAAGTGCGCCACAAGAAACTTTCACAACTACGCATCGGCATGGTGGCTTCACACACCTTCAGAGTACTATGACATGAGTTGGCCCAAAACAAAGAGAGCTTTGCGACGAGAGTTCGTGCCTCCAACCTACACGGAAAAACTTCGATGCCAATTGGAGAACACCATCCAAGGATCCAAGTCCATCGACACGTACTTCAAGGAGATGAAGATTGCCTTGCGACGAGCTGGCGTGGACAACCCCATTTCAATGAAGTTCCACTTCATGATGGGATTGCACAACGACATCTCCAAGACTATCTTCCTCGTGAACTACAAGTCCATCGACGACTACTACATTGGTGCCCTCAAGGCGGCACAAGAACTCATGAAGGCCAAGGCTTCTCCACCCCAAGCAAACTTCGCGGTGACCAAGCTCTACGACAAGCATGAGGCTAGTACCACCACAATGTCCAAGCCCGACGAGCTTCGAGATGATGCTCCCAAGTTCGACTTCACCACCATCTCTCTTTGTGGCATTGATGGTGCCGAGTCTACCACGACCCTTTTTCAAGATGGTGCGGCGACGAGTATGACTATGGAGACCCTCAAGGACCAAGCTTTGGAGGCGAGCGACAAGGTGGCGAGCAAGGATGATGCTTCCATCCTAGGAGGCGAGAGTGATGATGTGCCATCTTCGGCCTTGATCCACGGCGATGATGATGAGATGATCGAGCATGGGATTTTCCCTTCGGTCATGGAGGAAAGTGATGATGTGCCATCTTCGGCCTTCATCCACAACGACGACAATGAGATGGTTGAGCATGGGATTTTTCCTTCGACCACGGCGACGTATGATGACTTGAGTGACTTTTGCCACCATATTGAGAGTGATTGTGACTTCACCACTAGCCCCATATATGATGAGTTGCCACAAATCCCATGTGAGGAGAGCCACAACCCCCACCACTTGAGTGAGATGAGTGACTCCACCATATGCGACTTTGAGTGCACCTACTTTGAGGGAGTGAGTGAACCACCACATAGAGAGAGTGAGATAGTTGATAGGTCTTGTGAGGCCATTTGCATTTCTACCAACTTGACCTCTACCTCTATTGTGTCTTCTCATTTGGTGCTAGGTCCCATTTATGATGACGTGCCGATCCTCGACGACTTCGTCCTCCCTTTGGACAACATGATGGCCATGGTGGAATATGATGCACCCCCCACATGGTTCCATGAAGATGATGATGACCACCATTTGGTATTTCCCACCTCACCTACCCACTTGAGTGGAATGAAAAGGTAACAAAGGTGAAGGTGATGCTCTAGTCCCACTAGTGGACATTCTTGACATTGATGGCTTGCATGATGTTGATCCACCTAGTACCTTGCTTCATTCTAGTATGATATCCCCATGTGATGATTTGCCCATTTATGATGAGTACGATGATTCTCATGTGGAGTCTATTAGTAGTGATGCCATGTTACATAGGATTTCTTATGACAATTCTTTAGGTCACATCATGTTTCATAATCCGCTTGACTTCTCATATGATATGCATGAGATCCACCATATGTCTTATTTGCAATCTCTTCATAGTGACTATGCATATGCCATTAAAATAAACCCAATTTGCACTTATGGCATAGATGACAAGCCCATGGTTATTGGCATTTGTTTTTCTTGTGATGATATTGATATGCTCCCTTTGCATCATTTATCTCATATGCCATGCCTTGACCACCTAGCTTCGGATATGCATTTTTTTGGATGTTGTCCATTTTCTCCATATGATATTTCCGCTATTGCTCATGAGGAGGCCCCCATAGTTTCCTCGTACATTTTAGGAGATTTTGATCCATCCCATTCATTGCATGATCCCCATACTTGTGTGCACCATATGCTCCCCACGAATAAACATGCTATTGACGTGCCATATACTTGCATTCTCAATTTGTGTCCCCATTGTGTCATACACAATAACTATTCTTTCATGATGGATGACATGTTCTTATACCATGCATCAAATTTCTTTGAGCATTTCTTATCTTGTGCTAACTCACACGTGCACATACACATCATGATGGATGATGTGTACATTTACCACGCGCACAATTTCTTTGGTTTGTGTCTTTTTTGTGCAGGTACCCATGAATACTTGTCAACCTCGCAATCCCACGAGTTGACAAAACGAGCTCTAGAGAGCAACGCTGATTTGGGATCCCATGGATTGTCTTTCCCACCGCTATCTTCGCGCAAAGACTTCGCGCATTTCTTCTACATGGCCCTCACTTGGCTATGGGTTGTTGTTCATTACATATTATATGCCCATCTTGCCATGTTCACTTTGCATGATATGCCCATTCCTATGCCTTTGTCATGCATTTGTGACCCATGCTTTGCATTAGACATGATGACTGATTCTAGCACTTGTGTGTGTATTTGCAAGCTTGGTGGAGTTATTGCTTGTTCTTGCCATGTTCCTTTTGTGCATCATTCCTATGATGACACTTTCATCTTACTTTTTGTTCATGCATGCGATATGTCATGTGCATTCCCTATGCCTATTATTTGCTCACATGACATGATTGCCATGATTTCTTCTAGTGTGTTGCATCTTCGCTCCACTAGTTTACACGACTTGATTACTATGCTTGCTTATGTTGCATCACCATGACTCATACTTGCTCACTTCATGCGGGTGATGACAACCATCTACATGCTTTGCGCATGATTGTTATTGCTTCTTGTCACATATCTCCATATGTTGCCTCTCTCATGCTAGATTTGCCATGTATTGAGTGCAACCATCCTATTAGTCTTTCTCATGAGTTTGCCCCCATAGCATTCTCACATATGTTTGGAGATTTTGACATATTACTTGTGAAGCATGCTTGTATTACTTATTTGCACCATATACCTAGTGCCATGAATATTGCCATTGTCACATCATATTATTCATGCACTTTTGCTTCTAATGGTTATGTGCAAGAAAAGAAAACCATCATGATGGATGATGTGTTTGTCTACCATGCGCATACATTCTTTGTTTTGTTTTGTACATGTGTAGGATACTTAGACTTTGTGTCGATTTCCACTTCACGTGAGTTGACCATTTGAGCTCTTGAGAGCGAGCCTCATACATTCTACCACGACTCGCTTCTACACCACATTTCCTACCACTTCGGCATTGTGAAGAAGGCACAAGGACACACTTTCAAGGTGACTTCCTTCTTGAGCTTGGATATTGTGGATCATATTTCATGTGTTGCTTGCACCATTTGCACGCATGTTCAAGATATTGCTTTCATACACGATTGCCACATTTCCATGCACATGACATATGCCTCACACATGATGAACAATTGCTCTTTCTATTGTGTTGAGTGCCACACTATATTCACTACACCCTATGCACATTATACTTGGATTGTCTTGCACTCGACCCATGTGTTTAGACATTTCATTTTATTTGGTGTTGTGAATCTTTCCTATGCCTACCATAGACTTTTCATTGAGCAATTTGTGAATGCTTGCTATGAACTTGAGGTAGATGCTTATTCTCTTGTCACACATATTTGCATCACTACCTCACATTTGCATATGTGTCACCATGATATCCTTAATTGTGATCAATTTATGTGCTTACATGCCATGTCACAATCCTTTGTCACACCCTATGCTATGCTTGATGACGACACCTGTTTGGTGAATCACGTCTTGAATGCTTGGTTTTGCACTAACGCTAACCACATTTGTTTTTCCAAGTGTTTGTTCTATTTGCTCCTTTTGAAGGAATCACAAAACGGTGTGACATTGGCGAGTGCCCATTTCGAGCTACTAGACGATGAGTGCTTGGTGATCGACCACTTTGACACGGCACCGCCATCTCTTTCCCATGGTGATTTGGTTTTCGATCAGAGGTCGGATCTTTTCCAAGGGGGAGGGGATGATGGGGAGCATCCTACAATCATCACCATGTCAAGAGTCCGTTTGGCAAGTGACACATGCGACCTCTACTTCACATACACAAAGGTGAATCTTCTCCTTTACACGTGCTCACTTGACCCCTTTGAGGATGGTATACTACTTGACCCTCCACTCATGTGCATGCATAGGTATTGCCGGAGCTTCACGGACGAGGAGGAGGAGTGCAAGCGCCAAGGATCACCTACACAATCCGTGAGGGAAGCATGGAAGAGAAGGAAGAAGAAGCCTGGACAAGCTTCTGGAAAGCCCGGAACTTCCGGCCGCTGCTTGGAACTTCTGGCCCCCGGAACCTCCGGCCGTCCCGGAACTTCCGGCCCTGACACATCGAAGCCGTCCAAGAGTGTGCCAACTCTCTGGATAGCCCGGACCCTGGCCGGACCTTCGCCCGGAACCTCCGGAGCCCGGATGATAGAGGCAAAGGTGTCCCTTCTTTCGATGAGATGATGGATATCGCTTTGGTGGAAGTCGACTTTGATGATCCGACTACGAACGTGCGAGGACGTCGCGCCTTAGCAATCGCTAAACCAACTCCGAGAGGTTATTGACCACGCCAGAGCACGATCAACCTGACCACGAGGGTCTGTTTCCTGCGAGCAAACGAAGAACAAGCAAGAAACTAAGATTGCAATCTGGATGTTGCGAATATAAGATGAAAGCTTTATTGATCAAGGTGGGGTTCTGTGACGCCTTTGTCTGGTCGTTGAACACAAACGAAGTACGCGAAGTTGCAGCTATGGCGAACTTTTAATCTAAACAAAACCCAAAGTCTAAACGATGCCCTAAGGGCTGTATATATGGAGGAAGAGGGGGGAATTTCGTGGCCCTTGGTGGAGGGGTCCGAAATCAACCCTATCTCTTGTTTCCCCACACATACGGACTCTAAAAATAGCCTATACTTATGTATTTCGAAATTACATGGGCCTGGCCCAATAATAAGGTGACGCAGCACCTAAAATAGCCTCGGGACGAAATTTATGAAGTGGCATCTTGTATATTTCGTCCAAGGCTTCATGCACCCATTATGGTGGCTTCAAAGTCCTGAAATCATCACTTGTAACTCCGTTCTTGTTCCCCTTGCGCATGCCATCATCTCCATGCTTGTTCTTGCTCCAATGTTGATAGAGGCAAAGGTGTCCCGTCTTTCGATGAGATGGTGGATTTCGCTTTGGTGGAAGTCGACTTTGACGATCCGACTACGAACGTGCGAGGACGTCGCGCCTTAGCAATCGCTAAACCAACTCCGAGAGGTTATTGACCACGCCGGAGCACGATCAACCTGACCACGAGGGTCTGTTTCCTGCGAGCAAACGAAGAACAAGCAAGAAACTAAGATTGCAATCTGGATATTGCGAATATAAGATGAAAGCTTTATTGATCAAGGTGGGGTTCTGTGACGCCTTTGTCTGGTCGTTGAACACAAACGAAGTACGCGAAGTTGCAGCTATGGCGAACTTTTAATCTAAACAAAACCCAAAGTCTAAACGATGCCCTAAGGGCTGTATATATGGAGGAAGAGGGGGGAATTTCGTGGCCCTTGGTGGAGGGGTCCGAAATCAACCCTATCTCTTATTTCCCCACACATACGGACTCTAAAAATAGCCTATACTTATGTATTTGGAAATTACATGGGCCTGGCCCAATAATAAGGTGACGCAGCACCTAAAATAGCCTCGGGACGAAATTTATGAAGTGGCATCTTGTATATTTCGTCCAAGGCTTCATGCACCCATTATGGTGGCTTCAAAGTCCTGAAATCATCACTTGTCACTCCGTTCTTGTTTCCCTTGCGCATGCCATCATCTCCATGCTTGTTCTTGCTCCAATGTTCATCCTTCTCCAAGCTAGGCCCTTCATTTGTAAGCAAAACAAATGTATCCAATTTAGGCAGCATCATATTCTCATGAACATTAGAATCATTACCAAGAAACGAAAGTACCTGGTAATTTAATTGGCGTGCACGAGCTCTAGTAATTGGTCCAGTATGTATAGCAGCAGGGGCTGTGGGTGTAACAATTGTATTGATGTCCTCATCACTATGACAACCACATCCGTTGTTGTCAGGACTACATCACCTCCACCATGTGATACATCGCCCCCGAGAGTGGCTACATCATCTGAGTTGATCATAAGAGGTAATGACAAAGGTACTGATCTTCCATCTCTACATGAGAATGATGAATGCCTTGTCAATTTGAATGCACCATCTGATGAGCTACCCACTACTTTGATCACACCACCTATTTTAGAGGACTACGTTGATAATTTGACTTTGCCATGTGATCAAACAACTGAAATACCAACAATTTTGAGTGCACCCATTGAATTTACTATTGATGCAAAAGAACCAATGTTTAATCATTTTGATATGACCTCTAATCTTGGTGATGATTCTGTGTCCAATGACTTATTGCATGTTTGCTTATTTAAGCATGTTGTAGCATGTAAATTTGATGCAAGTAAGGTTTATTCACCAAAGTTGGGATGGTTTAATGATGAACATTGCGAATCTTTTGAAATGAATAAGAGCTTCACTTATATGTGCAAACTGAGTTCTAATATTTTCATGCCTTCTACTTCTTGTGATAATTTTTTGGCTTTAGTTTTTATGAACTATGCAAGTTACTCATCTATTCATGTGTCATATATGCAAAAATCAAGGGAAGTAAAAATGGATGACATATACATATACAACATGTACACCTTGTCTCTTTTGTTAGCCACATTTCAGATTAAGCAACGCCGAGGACGGCTTTATTTTCAAGAAGGGGAGGATGATGAGGACATGACTACCTTGGATATGACCAAAAATATTGCATATATGCATATTTGTCAGGTGATTTCTAATGCAAACTATTCAATAATCTATTTATGTTATCCAAAACAAAAATACTTCACACACTTTTGTGTTTTGTCTAATTGCAGGTGTATGGGACATTTGTACAATCCACATATGAAGATAAGGAAGAAAGAGATGTTTATTTGCTGTCCAAAAAGTTCTCTCACGTAACTTTTGGCCCAAGAGAAGATAGAGTCCAAGTCTCTCACGTTCTGGATTCAGATTCGGACTGCACAGACATACCTGACTCAAAACACACACAAGTTTTTCATACGGACTCCGAATTGGGTGATTCTTTTTTTGTTGGAAACTAGACTTCGTGCACTTTCCTACCCAAGTGGAATCACCTTCAAATTCGTCCGGAGCGTTGAGTTGTGGATGAAACAATCTGATGCTGCAGCAGAATCCGAGTCAAACTACAAGTCCAAAGGTGTTACATCACCTCCACTTGGGCCCATTGGCCTTGTACGACCTAGATTTAGTTTTAGGCTGCCTTGGGACGTCCTCCCACCTCCTTGGCCGCCACCCCTTGCTCCTATATAAGTAGATCCATCTAGTAGCTTTTCCTTGGGATTTGTTTAGTTAAAAGTTAGCCATTGCAACTTCGTGTACTTCGTTTGTGTCCAACGACCAGACCAAGACCGCTTCCGGATCCCCACTATTATCAATACCTCATATATATTTGCAATATTCAGATTGCTTTATGATATTTTTGCTTGTTCTTCGATTGCTTGCAGGAATAGACCTTCGTGGTCAGGCTGACCGTGCTTCCGGCATCGTCAGTAACCTCAGGAGATTGGTTTAGCGATTGCTAAGGCGCAACGTCGTGCACGTTTGTAGTCGGATCGTCAAAGTCGTCTCCACCAAATCGATAGTTATCATCTCATCGAAAGATCGGGACCCTCGCCTCTATCACAATGAATTCAACCCATTTAGCATGTCTACGATTCAGTTTAGCTTGACTTTTAATATGTTTCAAAGATTCATGATCAGAATGTATAACAAATTCTTTGGGCCATAAATAATGTTGCCATGTTTCTAAAGTCCGAACAAGAGCATATAATTCTTTATCATAAGTAGAATAATTCAGACTAGGCCCACTCAATTTTTCAGAAAAGTATGCAACAGGTTTGCCATCTTGTAATAACACACCTCCTAATCCAATTCCACTAGCATCGCATTCAAGCTCAAAAGTCTTATTAAAATCAGGAAGTTGGAGTAAAGGAGCATGTGTCAACTTATCTTTCAATACCGTGAAGGCTTCTTCCTGTGCAGTACCCCAAAGAAAAGGCACATCTTTCTTTGTAAGCTCATTGAGAGGTGCAGCAATGGTGCTGAAATCTCTCACAAAACGCCTATAGAATCCAGCGAGGCCAAGAAAACTCCTCACTTGTGTGACCGTTTTGGGCTGCGGCCAACTCTCAATAGCTTCAACCTTGGCTTTATCAACTTCAATTCCCTGTGGAGTAACAACATAGCCAAGAAAAGATACTCGGTCGGTGCAAAAGGTGCACTTCCCAAGGTTACCAAACAAACGTGCATCACGTAGAGCAATAAAAACAGCACGTAAATGTTCCAAATGTTCTTCCAAAGATCTGCTATAAATCAATATGTCATCAAAGTAAACTACCACAAATCGTCCAATGAAAACACGTAAAACTTCGTTCATTAATCTCATGAAAGTACTAGGTGCATTAGTTAACCCAAAAGGCATGACTAACCACTCATATAATCCAAACTTAGTTTTAAATGCTGTTTTCCATTCATCTCCCAATTTCATACGAATTTGATGGTATCCACTACGCAAATCAACTTTGGAGAATATTGTAGAGCCACTCAATTCATCAAGCATATCATCGAGCCTAGGAATAGGATGACAATAACGAATAGTAATATTATTAATGCCTCTACAATCAACACACATACGTGATGTACCATCCTTTTTCGGCACTAGAATAATAGGAACAGCACAAGGACTAAGGGATTCGCGTATATAACCTTTGTCGAGAAGCTCTTGTACTTGACGCATAATCTCCTTCGTCTCCTCTGGATTGGTACGGTATGGTGCACGGTTTGACAGTGAAGCACCGGGAATTAAGTCAATCTGATGCTCAATCCCTCGAATAGGCGGTAATCCCGGTGGCACGTCTTGTGGAAAGACGTCAGCGAACTCCTGCAAAATGTTAGTGACAGCAGGAGGCAAAGAGGAAGGCACGTCCTCGAATGAAAATAATGCCTCTTTGCACACAAAAGCATAGCAAACAGATTTGCTGAAATCTAGCTCATCAATATCAGATTTGGTGGCAAATAAACATGCACTTTTCAATTTAATTTCAGAAGCAACACTAGATGGTTTATTATTAGGCTTCATTTGTTGCTCAAATTCTTTTGCTACAATCTGATTTTCACTCTTATTCTTCTCCTGTTTTGCTTTATTAGCTCTATTAATATCATCTTTCAAAATGGAATCAGGAGTCATAGGAAGCAAAGTAATATTTTTATCCTTATGAACAAGAGTATAGTGATTGTTTCTACCATGGTGTACAGAATTTTTATCAAATTGCCATGGTCTACCAAGTAATAATGAACATGCTTGTATAGGTACCACATCACAATCAACATAATCAACATATGTAGAGAAACTAAAATGCACACGAACAGTACGTGTTACCTTAACCTTGCCGCTGTTGTTGAACCATTGTATGTAGTAAGGACGTGGATGTGGTCGTGTGGTGAGAGAAAGCTTCTCCACCATCTACATGCTAGCCAAGTTGTTGCAGCTCCCTCCGTCAATGATGACGCGCACAGAACGTTCCTTCACAACTCCCTTGGTATGGAACAAATTGTGCCTCTGATTTTGCTCAGCTTGTGTGACCTGCACACTCAAAACACGTTGAGCAACTAAACATTCATACCTGTCAGCGTCTTCAGGAGCCATGTATTGCGTCTCATGATCAGAATCATCTCCACCATGTTCTTCACGTGTAATAAGAGCCAATGTCTCCTCATCATAGTCACTAGCGGACTCATATCCACCATCCGCGGTAGCAATCATCACACGCGGAGATTTGTATTCCCTCGCATAATGACCTCCTCCCTTACAACAACGACAAATAATATCACTTGTGTGCCCTGTTGATGCCATGGAAGAAGAACGCTGTGCAGGCCCCGCAGGTGCGCTCTTGGCACATAATGGTGGTTGTTCCTGTTTTCTTGTATCACGACTGTAGGAGGCACCTGATTGAGGTGCTGGTGCAGTTGAAGTAGAAGATGCACGCGGCGTCCATGAGGAAGGTCGGCCTGCAGAAAAGTTAGTTCGCGCCAATGCTTGTCGATCCTGCACTTCACGTTCAGCTTTACAAGCAAGATGGAATAAACGAGTGATATTAGTATACTCCTTATAGTCTAGAATGGTCTGAATCTCTCTATTTAATCCACCCAGAAAACGTGCAAGCATAGCTTCATTCTCCTCAACAATACCACATCGAATCATGCCAGTTTGTAATTCCTGATAATATTCTTCTACAGAATTTTTTCCTTGTCTTAAACGCTGCAATTTTTGAAGCAATTCACGTTGATAATATGGTGGAACCCAACGCGTACGCATAGCAGTTTTCAAAGCAGCCCAAGTAGTTGGAATAGGATATAATCTACAATGTTCAGACCACCATACACATGCAAAACTAGTGAAAGCACAAACAGCAGCAGCAACTCGTCTCTCCTCAGGATATTGTAAACATGTAAATCGTTGTTCAGTTTCTAACTCCCAAGTAAGATATATATCAGGAACATATCTACCCTCAAATGGTGGAATATTCAATTTCAGTTTAGGAATATGGATCGGTGGTGGTATATGGTTACGGATTCGGAGCGGTGGCGGATAAGCGGTGGTGGTAGATGGCAGGGGCGATGATGATGGTGCGGCGGCGGCGTGACAACTTATGACCAGAACTCGAAACTCTAAAAGACTAGACTCTAAGACCAGCAACTAGACACGACGATGCAACCGCAAATTCAACAAAGCAAAACCCTAAAAAGATTATGCAAAGGCTCAGATTGGTTCGGATATGATGAACTAACCCTAATTTTTTTTGTGGCTTTTTCGTGGACTGTAGGTATGAAGAACAGACTCGATCTAAACTACGAAAAACTGTAAAATCTCACCGAGCAACCTGAAAATCTGATACCACTTGATAGAGGCAAAGGTGTCCCGTCTTTCGATGAGATGGTGGATTTCGCTTTGGTGGAAGTCGACTTTGACGATCCGACTACGAACGTGCGAGGACGTCGCGCCTTAGCAATCGCTAAACCAACTCCGAGAGGTTATTGACCACGCCGGAGCACGATCAACCTGACCACGAGGGTCTGTTTCCTGCGAGCAAACGAAGAACAAGCAAGAAACTAAGATTGCAATCTGGATATTGCGAATATAAGATGGAAGCTTTATTGATCAAGGTGGGGTTCTGTGACGCCTTTGTCTGGTCGTTGAACACAAACGAAGTACGCGAAGTTGCAGCTATGGCGAACTTTTAATCTAAACAAAACCCAAAGTCTAAACGATGCCCTAAGGGCTGTATATATGGAGGAAGAGCGGGGGAATTTCGTGGCCCTTGGTGGAGGGGTCCGAAATCAACCCTATCTCTTGTTTCCCCACACATACGGACTCTAAAAATAGCCTATACTTATGTATTTCGAAATTACATGGGCCTGGCCCAATAATAAGGTGACGCAGCACCTAAAATAGCCTCGGGACGAAATTTATGAAGTGGCATCTTGTATATTTCGTCCAAGGCTTCATGCACCCATTATGGTGGCTTCAAAGTCCTGAAATCATCACTTGTAACTCCGTTCTTGTTTCCCTTGCGCATGCCATCATCTCCATGCTTGTTCTTGCTCCAATGTTCATCCTTCTCCAAGCTAGGCCCTTCATTTGTAAGCAAAACAAATGTATCCAATTTAGGCAGCATCATATTCTCATGAACATTAGAATCATTACCAAGAAACGAAAGTACCTGGTAATTTTGTTGGCGTGCACGAGCTCTAGTAATTGGTCCAGTATGTATAGCAGCAGGGGCTGTGGGTGTAACAATTGTATTGATGTCCTCATCAGGAGGCCCTGATGTTCTTCCCTAAAGAGGGGTCTTGAATCCGCTTGGGGATCTTCTCCGGAGAGGTCCTGATCTCAGAGGAGAAGTATCCAAGTGGATGAGCAAAGGCTCTCACACAAACATGAGCTAATCCAATCCTAAGTCTCAAAAGGAGGAGGAGGAGTCCTATTTATAGGCTAGGGGGCGAAGGGGTACATGGGCTCAACCCAACACGCGCACACAGGCGCTGGCCGAATGATCCGGTTCCGGAGCCGGATGATCCGGGCTGGTCCGGATGGTCGGGTGGAGGCCTGGATGATCCGGAGGATCGGCTGGTGGAGGCGCAGGGCCGGATGTCCGGCTGGCGGTCCGGACGTCCGGATGATCCGGGACGGGGTCCGGATGATCCGGCTTCAGGGGGGAGGCTTCTGTAGTCTTCGGTCGAATTAGCCGGATCGTCCGGATGGGGGTCCGGATCGTCCGGGCTCTGTCCGAATCATCCGGGTCACCGTCCGGATCATCCGGCCAGTCTGGTCCTTGACGCTTTTCCTCTCCATCTTCACGTATGTCTTCCGCTTCTGGTTCTCCTTGCTCCCTAGCTTCTTCATGGTGAAGTCCTTGGTACCTGAGTATGCATAGCGTTTCCGTTTGTAAAATCTCACCGAGCAACCTAGAAATCTGATACCACTTGATAGAGGTGGAGGTGTCCCGTCTTTCGATGAGATGATGGATATCGCTTTGGTGGAAGTCGACTTTGACGATCCGACTACGAACGTGCGAGGACGTCGCGCCTTAGCAATCGCTAAACCAACTCCGAGAGGTTATTGACCACGCCGGAGCACGATCAACCTGACCACGAGGGTCTGTTTCCTGCGAGCAAACGAAGAACAAGCAAGAAACTAAGATTGCAATCTGGATATTGCGAATATAAGATGAAAACTTTATTGATCAAGGTGGGGTTCTGTGACGCCTTTGTCTGGTCGTTGAACACAAACGAAGTACGCAAAGTTGCAGCTATGGCGAACTTTTAATCTAAACAAAACCCAAAGTCTAAACGATGCGCTAAGGGCTGTATATATGGAGGAAGAGGGGGGAATTTCGCGGCCCTTGGTGGAGGGGTCCGAAATCAACCCTATCTCTTGTTTTCCCACACATACGGACTCTAAAAATAGCCTATACTTATGTATTTCGAAATTACATGGGCCTGGCCCAATAATAAGGTGACGCAGCAACTAAAATAGCCTCGGGACGAAATTTATGAAGTGGCATCTTGTATATTTCGTCCAAGGCTTCATGCACCCATTATGGTGGCTTCAAAGTCCTGAAATCATCACTTGTAACTCCGTTCTTGTTTCCCTTGCGCATGCCATCATCTCCATGCTTGTTCTTGCTCCAATGTTCATCCTTCTCCAAGCTAGGCCCTTCATTTGTAAGCAAAACAAATGTATCCAATTTAGGCAGCATCATATTCTCATGAACATTAGAATCATTACCAAGAAACGAAAGTACCTGGTAATTTAGTTGGCGTGCACGAGCTCTAGTAATTGGTCCAGTATGTATAGCAGCAGGGGCTGTGGGTGTAACAATTGTATTGATGTCCTCATCATTAATCCACCCAGAAAACATGCAAGCATAGCTTCATTCTCCTCAACAATACCACATCTAATCATGCCAGTTTGTAATTCCTGATAATATTCTTCTACAGAATTTTTCCCTTGTCTTAAACGCTGCAATTTTTGAAGCAATTCACGTTGATAATATGGTGGAACCCAATGCGTACGCATAGCAGTTTTCAAAGCAGCCCAACTAGTTGGAATAGGATATAATCTACAATGTTCAGACCACCATACACATGCAAAACTAGTGAAAGCACAAACAGCAGCAGCAACTCGTCTCTCCTCAGGATATTGTAAACATGTAAATCGTTGTTCAGTTTCTAACTCCCAAGTAAGATATATATCAGGAACATATCTACCCTCAAATGGTGGAATATTCAATTTCAGTTTAGGAATATGGACATCATCTCGTACCTGAGGTGGTGGTGCAGGCCTACCATTACGAATATATACCTGAGGTCGACCTGCTGGTGGTGGTGCTGGTGGCTGCTCGTAGATCTGATTTTGATCAACCTCATCCTCATAATCGCCCGCATACTCATCATCCTCCTGGGTACCAGCAGGAGCAGTAGCAGGAGCCAAAGAAGCACCAACAGCAGTAACAGCGGCACCAGAATTTTGTCCTAGCTCAATAGGAACACGTTGTGCTCGTCCATACTGATTCGGAAGGGGGCGTAGTTGTTGTTGTTGCAGAGGTGCGACAGGTGCAGCCGGTGGTGGAAGACGCGCAAGCAGTTCATTAAATCTGTTATCGAGCTTTGTTTCGAACGTCTTCTCAAGGCCAGTGATCTTCTCCATGGCCTCTTCAAAATTGTTCAGCACATCTTGTACCTGTTCAGTCATCATTTGCTGAAACTTATCATGAAGCTCCTTGTTCGATAAGTTCTCCCAGTCAATCTCGTCGGCTTGTGATCCTGGCATGGTTAGCAGCAATAGAAACACACAAGAATATGATCCTACAGACTACTAAGAAGTGGTGGTGGTGTATCACAAATCCGTCAAGCAAATCTCAAATTCTTACCAGTTCTTACCCAGCAGCAGGCGGTGATCGGCAACCGTAGTAGTCAAAAAACTCTCAAAGCTTGGATAGAGCGATTACCAGGGAGAGTCAAACACACGACGTAGATGTATGTGGAGCTGGGAAGGCTTATAGTATGGTAGCAAAAAGGGTCAGCAATAATCAATTCAGAGATGCAAAGTTGAATAAACGCTCAACGATGGTACTGAGCTGGTCCTAGGCTAGACTGTGCTAGAGACGCGAGCCTAGAACACCAACAAAATCACGGCGTGGCACGTAAACAAGGGAAAAGCACACTCTGAAAATGTTTTTTTCGCTCATTTTTTTTTGCGCTCTTTTTTTTTGCGCTGTTTTTTTTTCGAAAAATCACTATAATGGCGAGTGTCTCAAAACTCTTCCTGGGTCAAACTGACAGGATGGGCACGAAATTTTTTTTTTCGACCAATTTTTTTTTTCGACTGCCCGGACCCAAAAATTGGAAACGGGTCAAAAAAAACTTCCTATAATGGCACCTGCCTCAAAACACTCAGAAACACCTAAAAATAGGATAGCCAGAAATTTTTTCGAAAAATGCGTTTTCGAAGGGCCTAAACGGAACGTGGCTACCCGACTCTTTTTTTTTTCCGAAACCTACTCCGGCAAGGAAACACGAATCGGAAACTAGATGGATCTCGGAAACAAACCTAATAAGCAAGGAACTCGGATTGGTGGTAGATATATGGTGGTGGTATATGGCAGCGGTGGTGGTAGCGGTGGTAGTATATGGATATGGATCGGTGGTAGTATATGGACACGGATTGGTGGTGGTATATGGATACGGATTCGGAGCGGTGGTGGTAGATGGAAGGGGCGATGATGATGGTGCGGCGGCGGCGTGACAACTTATGACCAGAACTCGAAACTCTAAAAGACTAGACTCTAAGACCAGCAACTAGACCGACGATGCAACCGCAAATTCAACAAAGCAAAACCCTAAAAAGATTATGCAAAGGCTCAGATTGGTTCGGATATGATGAACTAACCCTAAATTTTTTTGTGGCTTTTTCGTGGACTGTAGGTATGAAGAACAGACTCGATCTAAACTACGAAAAACTGTAAAATCTCACCGAGCAACCTGGAAATCTGATACCACTTGATAGAGGCAAAGGTGTCCCGTCTTTCGATGAGATGATGGATATCGCTTTGGTGGAAGTCGACTTTGACGATCCGACTACGAACGTGCGAGGACGTCGCGCCTTAGCAATCGCTAAACCAACTCCAAGAGGTTATTGACCACGCCGGAGCACGATCAACCTGACCACGAGGGTCTGTTTCCTGCGAGCAAACGAAGAACAAGCAAGAAACTAAGATTGCAATCTGGATATTGCGAATATAAGATGAAAGCTTTATTGATCAAGGTGGGGTTCTGTGACGCCTTTGTCTGGTCGTTGAACACAAACGAAGTACGCGAAGTTGCAACTATGGCGAACTTTTAATCTAAACAAAACCCAAAGTCTAAACGATGCCCTAAGGGCTGTATATATGGAGGAAGAGGGGGGGAATTTCGTGGCCCTTGGTGGAGGGGTCCGAAATCAACCCTATCTCTTGTTTCCCCACACATACGGACTCTAAAAATAGCCTATACTTATGTATTTCGAAATTACATGGGCCTGGCCCAATAATAAGGTGACGCAGCACCTAAAATGATAGAGGCGAGGGTCCCGATCTTTCGATGAGATGATGGATATCGCTTTGGTGGAAGTCGACTTTGACGATCCGACTACGAACGTGCGAGGACGTCGCGCCTTAGCAATCGCTAAACCAACTCCGAGAGGTTATTGACCACGCCGGAGCACGATCAACCTGACCACGAGGGTCTGTTTCCTGCGAGCAAACGAAGAACAAGCAAGAAACTAAGATTGCAATCTGGATATTGCGAATATAAGATGAAAGCTTTATTGATCAAGGTGGGGTTCTGTGACGCCTTTGTCTGGTCGTTGAACACAAACGAAGTACGCGAAGTTGCAGCTATGGCGAACTTTTAATCTAAACAAAACCCAAAGTCTAAACGATGCCCTAAGGGCTGTATATATGGAGGAAGAGGGGGGAATTTCGTGGCCCTTGGTGGAGGGGTCCGAAATCAACCCTATCTCTTGTTTCCCCACACATACGGACACTAAAAATAGCCTATACTTATGTATTTCGAAATTACATGGGCCTGGCCCAATAATAAGGTGACGCAGCACCTAAAATAGCCTTGGGACGAAATTTATGAAGTGGCATCTTGTATCTTTCGTCCAAGGCTTCATGCACCCATTATGGTGGCTTCAAAGTCCTGAAATCCTCACTTGTAACTCCGTTCTTGTTCCCCTTGCGCATGCCATCATCTCCATGCTTGTTCTTGCTCCAATGTTCATCCTTCTCCAAGCTAGGCCCTTCATTTGTAAGCAAAACAAATATATCCAATTTAGGCAGCATCATATTCTCATGAACATTAGAATCATTACCAAGAAACAAAAGTACCTGGTAATTTAGTTGGCGTGCACGAGCTCTAGTAATTGGTCCAGTATGTATAGCAGCAGGGCCTGTGGGTGTAACAATTGTATTGATGTCCTCATCACCGGACCTTCCGGCCGTCCCCGGAACTTCCGGCCCTGCCTGCGCGCAGAGACTCGGCCCGTGGCCATGTACCCTTTCGCCCCTCACTTACCCCTTTGGGGCTACTACTATATATACTCATCCCCTCCTCCATTCTAGGGTTAGCAAATATGATAGCTCATTCTTAGGTGAGCTTTGCTCCTACCTCTACTCTTGAGAGAGAGAGAGACTACCACTCCCATGGAGTTCAAGACCTCCATGTGAGAAGATCCCGTGGGATTCAAGCCCCCCTTCGTGGGAAGATCCTTCTAGGATTCAAGCCCTCATCTCCTTCATAGGATTTGGGATGAACTCTACCTTGTATCTTTCTCTTTGTTGTTCATGTACCTTGTGGATCTTGTGTGTTTGATTGTCTAGTGGATGTGTGATTGGACTTGTTCTTAAGTGTTTCCCCTTGTGATTTCTCGCCATTCTTCCCCGTGTTCATCGTGTTCTTCGAGGGATCCCACTCCAAACATGAAAGATCGGCCTACACCGGGTTTGCCCCGTATCATATGGTATCATGAGCCACATTGATCACGTATTTGGAGTCCTTCCCACCGTTATCTAGCCTTCTTTTGCTTGATTTCGTCCTAAATTCGAAAATCCCCACCAAAAATAGCCCCAATTTTTTTTGTGATTTGTTGGTTTGGATGATGTTTTGTTGATTTTGATCCATGGATTTTCTTGGTTTCAAGTGGATCTAGCTTTCCCCCATCTTTCTTCCATTTTCATCCATAAAATCTCCCCAATTTTGACATTGGAAATCGAGTTTTTCAGCCCCTGTTCTCAGATCTGGAATTTAGGGTTCGTCCCAGACGAAATTCCACGACCCCCGGAACTTTCGTCCCCTGGAACATCCGTCCTACCCCGGAACTTCCGGGCTAAATAGAAAGTTTACCCCAAAAATCCCCAGACCCCCGGCACTTTTTTCCGCCACCCCCGGAACTTCCGGAGCCCGGAACTTCCGGCCCTAGGCCCGAAACTTCCGGCCTAACCAGAAAGTTTCCCTGAAATTTCAGCTTCAGCCTCTTTCACCTTTTTCATCATAACTTTTCGCTCCGAACTCCAATTTGAGTGTTCTTTGCCTCGTTTTGAAGCTATTGACTTGCTCGAGGTCCTCACGTTGGATTCACCACCATTTGACTCCATAATTTTTTTGGAACTTCGGCATCTTTGCCTAGGCCTTCCACCATATCATCCGCATAGCCACCACCGACTTCCGCAACCTAACCCATCTTGATCAACTCAAACAAGCTCAACCTAGCCCTTAGCATTAGTGGTTGCTTGAGTAGTGATTCGAGTCTCCTAAGGTGTTTAGGCTACTTAGGGACGATTACTTCTTCATCAACCACCAACACCATTTCCGCATAGGCTTACCCACCATACACTTCCACCCCAACTTAACCCAATTTTGTTTGAGTTGTGGCTTGTGTCTCCTAAGGTGTTTCGGCTACTTATGGACGGCAACTTCAACTCCGACATGTGTATAGCCCATCATTCCACTTCCGCATTGCCAAGTGCAAACCACCACTGCTTTTCCACTACCACCATTTGACATTTTGCTTTTGGAGATTTTGAGTTTGCATTTTTTCCGTTTCCTAAGGTGTTTCGGCTACTTAGGGACGAGTCTCCATCATCTTGGTATTTACATCAAGAACACCGCCACTCATCATTGCAAAGGACGGTAACCTCGACGACACCATTGTACATTACCCTTGCAATTGCATTGTTAACCCCTGGCCTATTTTGCGTTACTTGCCTATCGAGACTAGCCATTTGAGTATTGCCGGCAACGTTACTTGTGCACATTAGTGATCATACTTCCCATAGCATACATACCATATCGTCTTGGTATCATATCTTGTGTCACAAGTTTGTTCCCGCATATACACAATTTCTATATTGGTTTGTGCATTGTGCCAAACTGGCCATATCCAAAAGAAAAAGAAAAAGCTTTTAAGCAAAGAAAAAGAGAGAGCAAAGAGCTTGTAAGCAATAGCCATAGCATCAAAATATATCATATGGTATCATACTTGATCATCTTGGATCATTGTGTGAGGAACACCGGGAACCATACATATATAGCATACTTGGGATAGAAAGTTTATCCATTTTGCATCTTATAGGTTGTGCACAAGTGTCGTACCCGCCTATTGAGCAATCGTGCTAGCGTCTCTCTTGAGTTGTGCAACACGAGCGTTTTCCGTGGATTCCACATTTTGTGCTCATTCCTTGGTTGCACGACCCCATTTATTTATCCGTGTGTGCGTTTCCGTGTGCCATTCATTGCTTTTGGTCTACTTGTTTCGCTTGCGAATTTGTGAATCTCTTTCAACATTATTGACTCTTGCTAACATTTTGCATAAAAAATTTGTGCCACTATCCTCACCGAGCTCTACCATAAGCTTTACTTGATAGGTGTAAGTGAACAAGTCCGGTACCAACTCCACTATTCTTTCATCTCACATTGAGTGAAACGGGATACATCCTCAACTTTGGGAAAAGGTAACTTGGTATTGTTTATCTCATTTCCTACTCACCTCTACTTGAGTCTTGTGATGGATAGGCAAGGCATTTCACCTTTGGTCTACGACAACAACGATGAGTTCGATGTCATGAAAACAACTACGACGCCGAGATGCAAGCTCAAATGGAGGAGATCAAAGCCCTCATCAAGTCCTACAAGCGATCTTCCTCATCTTCGAGAAGACGCTCAAGAGCACATGCTTCCGAGCTACCATCTTCGGCAAGATCACATCGGCATCGACACCATCACCAACAAGAACATGAAGGTTAAGAGCTCTACACCAACAACCGCTCAAAGACTTCACCATCTCCCTTGGCATCTTTGCCAAGCGACTTCAAGGCATCTTCACCTACGGACATACGACATATTCGCCAACAAGATCCTCAAGGCTACGCTCAAGAGAAGCTCCCCAAGCTCAAGTCCGCGACTTCCACGAGTTACTACGACCTCGACATCGACCATGCGATTCCTTTCTATGGAACACAAGAACCCGAGGAGTATATCGAATGGGAGCGCTTAATGGGCGACTACCTCAAGCTACATCAAGTTCATCCCGAAGATCAAGTGAAGTGCGCCACAAGAAACTTTCACGACTACGCATCGGCATGGTGGCTTCACACACCTTCGGAGTACTATGACATGAGTTGGCCCAAAACAAAGAGAGCTTTGCGACGAGAGTTCATGCCTCCAACCTACACGAAACAACTTCAACGCCAATTGGAGAACACCATCCAAGGATCCAAGTCCATCGACGCGTACTTCAAGGAGATGAAGATTGCCTTGCGATGAGCCGGCGTGGACGACCCCATTTCGATGAAGTTCCACTTCATGATGGGATTGCACAACGACATCTCCAAGACTATCTTCCTCGAGAACTGCAAGTCCATCGACGAATCCTACATTGGTGCTCTCAAGGCGGAACAAGAACTCATGAAGGCCAAGGCTTCTCCACCCCAAGCAAACTTCGCGGCGACCAAGCTCTTCGACAAGCATGAGGCTAGTACCACACAATGCCCAAGCCCGACAAGCTCCGAGATGATGGTCCCAAGTTTGACTTCACCGCCATCCCTCTTTGTGGCATTGATGGTGCCGAGTCTACCACGACCCTTTTTCAAGACGGTGCGGCGACGAGTACGACTATGGAGACCCTCAAGGACCAAGCTTTGGAGGCGAGGATGCTTCCATCCTAGGAGGCGAGAGTGATGATGTGCCATCTTAGGCCTTGATCCACGGCGACGATGATGAGATGATCGAGCATGGGATTTTCCCTTCGGTCATGGAGGAGAGTGATGATGTACCATCTTCGGCCTTCATCCACAGTGACGACAACGAGATGGTTGAGCATGGGATTTTCCCTTCGACCACGGCGACGTATGATGACTTGAGTGACTTTTGCCACCATATTGAGAGTGATTGTGACATCACCACTAGCCCCATATATGATGAGTCGCCACAAATCCCATGTGAGGAGAGCCACAACCCCCACCACTTGAGTGAGATGAGTGACTCCACCATATGTGACTTTGAGTGCACCTACTTTGAGGGAGTGAGTGTGATGTAGGGTGGAACCCTAGAACATCGATCTTTCACGTTTGGAGGGGATCCTACGGGAGAACACGAAGAACACGCGGAAATCACAAAGGGGAACACGGGGAAAACGAGAGAGAAACACTAAACCGACATAGAATCAATCACACGAGTGCTAGATCATCACACACATAAGGTAGCACAAGGTTCAAGATCAACAAAGGAAAGGATACAACGTAACTGTTCTTCTCCAAGAGGAGGCCTTGATGTTCTTCCGTAGAAAGGGGTCTTGAATCCGCTTGGGGATCTTCTCCGAAGAGGCCGTGAACTCCGAGGAGAAGTATCCAAGTGGATGAGCAAAGGCTCTCACACAAAATGAGCTAATCCAATGCTAACCCTAAAACGTAGGTGGAGGGGGAGTATATATAGTCTAAGGGGCGAAGGGGTACATGGGCCTCGGCCCGGATTCACTGCACGCAGGCAGGGGAGGCCGGATGTACGGGCGACGGGCCGGATGTCCGGGCTTTCCCGAGACGCCGGATGTCCGGGCGCTGGGCCGGATGTCCGGGCTGGCTGATCCAGCTTCTGGACGTTCTGTGAGGGGGCGCCGGATATCCGGGCTGGCGCCGGATTTCCGGGCTGTCGCAGGGCGCCGGATGTCCGGGGCCTGGCCGGATGTCCGGGCCCTGTAGCACTTCGATGGCTGTGCTGCTACTGTTGTTGACATCTTCAGGGGCCGGATGTCCGGGCCGGGGCCGGATGTCCGGGTCCTGTAGCCTTTCTCCGGTTCCTCTCGTCCTGCTCCTTCATCCTTGTACTTGGGGACTTATCCATCATTCCGAGCATCTTCGAGAGGGTCTCCTTGGTACCTAGGCATGCGTAATGTCCTTGCATTAGGTAGCAACCATGTCTCACATGAATGGATAGGGGAAGCATTTTAGGAACGGGTTCACCTTGTGTCCAATGGCGCATAGTCGAGGTCTCATCTTATGTATCCTTGGGGCTTGGAGAGTAGTCGGAGTGTACATGGGGATGAACGTGGGATGCTCCGCATCATCTCCCCCCTTGTGAAAGATCCGACCTCAGATCATGATCCTCATCACCATGGAAACGGTTGTCGTAGACGGACTTGTAGTTGGACGAAGTTGAAGACATGGCGCAATCCAAGTAGTCCAAGGTGTCGCCGGAGTTATAGATATGCAAAAAGAGCAAACACAAGCAACACTCGGAAATACAATGGTTAGCACACACAAAGTGTCCATCATGCAAGAATGAGTCCGTGCGGCAAGATTGGCCGTGACAAAGCGCAGGAAGCTTATCAAGATGATCTAGAATGAGGTGCAAAGCATTCATGGGAGGGAATGCAATCATTGTGCACACAAATGTGTTGTAAATATGATCAATGCAACCATGATGCAAAATGATGTCATAGTGAGACGGTTTATCAAGTACATGAACATGGCAATGGATGCTCAATATGTGAATATTATCATGCAATTGATGGTCGACAATATGATCATTATGTATGAATATGCCATCAAAGAAGATCACAACAAATTTGCTAAGGAAGTGCACAAGCTCAAATATCATGGATGACATGGTAATACAAGATGCAACAAGGCAATCATAATGTGAGTCAATCCATGCATAGGGTGCAAACTTGTGGTGAGTATGATATGTCCATCGAGCATGACATGTATGAGCACAAGCAACAAATATGGATGTGTGATTACAATGTGTCTAATGAGTGTTGATGTACCAATGCTCGATGCCGTGGCATGACTGGAATTCCGAAGGTGCATCCAATAAGTGCGAGCGCTCCTCAATGTGAAGGTCCATAGAGTCAATCTCCAATGTCGCTCCTCCGTTCGCAAGATGTATCATGTAGACAACAAGAAGGAAACAACAATGAAAGAATGACCCATCCAATATGCAAACTTGAGGATGGCTCAAAGGGAAGAGTTCACCTTATGCATGTTCCCGAAGATGTTGGAGTTGCACATCATGTATGCCTTGACATGACCAATATGTCTCATGACGGTAATGCCTTGTGAATCCTTCAAAATGAAAGAACATGACAAACACTCGGAAAAACAAATGAGGTTAGCGGACATGCAAAACCTATCATTTGAGTGGTAATATACCCAACAAGTGTATGCATCATGCTCATCATAAGAATGGACAAGGGAGCATTTCATAATACGGACGCATATGATGTGAGAACAACCAAATACAAGAGGCTCAATCAAACAATCATGCATCACAAGTAAAGTGTCCAAGTCTCCAAGATCAATAAGCATAGCAAGTTGGCACTCAATACAAGGTGATATGGGAGATGCAACTAATGGAGACAAGAGACAATGATCATGGCAAATCAAGTGAGAGGCATGAACATATATGTCATCAACCCAATAAAGCAAGTAATAGTGGAACATGGGTGATGCAACATAGCAAGCAATCATAGTGATCAAGTCAAGCAAGCTAGTAGTGCGAAGATGCAACATACTAGAAGGAATCATGGCAAGCATGTCATGTGTGCAAATAGTGGGCATGAATA
The DNA here is from genome assembly GCF_002162155.2 of Triticum dicoccoides. Lineage (NCBI taxonomy): Eukaryota > Viridiplantae > Streptophyta > Magnoliopsida > Poales > Poaceae > Triticum > Triticum dicoccoides. Next base: position 288,626,373 of record NC_041387.1, on the reverse strand, counting down.
ATTCACATGGCATAGCACAAGCATGAAAGCAAGATATGAGAAAATTATCATCATTGTATTGGCGAGAGACCATATGTAAGTAGCAATGGGGCATAATGACTCTCCCAACACAACAAGCATCAATAGCATGGGGCACATGATAAACATGGCAATAGCAACAAGGATCTCCACCAAGCATGCAAATACACATAGGAGTATCATAATGGTGCATCATGGGTAAATGCAAGCAAGGGTCACAATTGCATGGCAAAGGCATAGAAGCAAGCATAACATGCAAAGTGAACACGCTAGAATGGGCATAAGGTGACAAGTGGTAAATAGCCCATAGCCATGTGAGAGCCAAGTAGAAGAGATGCGCGTAGTCCTTGCGCGAAGGGAATGGTGGTAAGGATAGTTCACATGATCCCAAAGCATTGTTGCTCTCAAGAGCTCGTTTCGTCAACTCTTGGGATTGAGAGGTTGACGAGTATACATGAGTACCTACACAAAACAAAGACAAAGAGAAAATTGTGTGTGCGTGGTATATGTACACATCATCCATCATGATGCGCACATGCATGTGTCGGTTAGCACAAAATAGCCAATGCTCAAATAAATGAGATGCGTGATATAGAAACATGTCATCCATCATGAGAGGTTTGTTATTATGTATAGCATAATGGAGACTCAAATTGTGTAATGCATCACGAGAAATATCTAGAGCATTGTTATTCATGGAATGCATATGATGTACACTATCATGGGAATCATGCAAAAGCATGAAATGTATCAAGATCTCCTAATATGTATGAGGAAACTATGGGGGTCTCCTCATGAGCAAGAGTAGAAACATCACATGGAGAATATTGACAACATCCAAAACAATGCATATTCGGAACAATGTGATCATGGCATGGAATAGTAGATGAATTGCGCAAATCATGTAAAGGAAGCATGGTAATATCATCACATGAAAAACAAAACCAATGACCATCATCTCGTCATCTATGCCATAAGTGCAAATAGGATTGATTTTAATGGGGCATGCATAGTTACTATGTTGAGATTGAAATGATGCGATATGGGAGATCTCACGCATAGCATATGAAAAGTTTAATGGATTGTCAAACATGAAGTGACCAATAGAATTTTCACATGATATCCTATGGAGCATAGCATCACAACTAGGCAACTCAACATGCTCATCATCATATTCATCATAAATAGGTAAGTCAAGGCATGAAGAAGTCTCACTAGCATGAAGCATGGCAATAGGTGTGTCCACATCATGGGAGCACTCGATGTCAAGATAGTCCACTGGTGGGACAAGAGAAGCACCATCACCTATGTTACCTTTGGAGCATCGCTCATGTGTTGTAGGTGAGGTGTTGAAGATCCATTCGTTGTCATCTTCGTCTTGATGGAACCATGTGGGGGGTGTAACATTGTCCACCATGGCCATCGTCATCTCCATTGGAGGAATGGACTCGTCGAGGGTAGGTATGTCATCATGTAGGAGACCTTGCACCAAAGAAGAAAACACACTAGGAGTAGAGGTTAAGTCGTTAGAAATCAAAGTGGCCTCACATGCCGTGTCAACTACCTCACTCTCTAAGTGTTGTGGCTCACTCACTCCCTCAAGGATGCTCTCACTCATATGGTTGGTGGAGTCACTCGAATGGCGCTCAACCTCACATAGGATGTGTGGCATGCTCTCATGTGTGGGGCTAGTGGTGGTCACACTCATCCTCTCATAGGAAATGCTCTCAATGTCACATATGGTGGAGTTACTCGTGTCACTCATGTGGTGGTGGCTCTCCTCACATGACAAATGGGGCATCTCTACATATGTGGGCGTCGAAAAGGTGTGGGTGCAAATGTCTCCATGCGCGGTCTCGTAGCTTGACTCGGAGTATGAGTCCAATGCGGGCGTCGTCTTCATGTTGTTGAAGAGGTTCACGCTCGTCACCGTGGTCGAAGGGGATGGCCCTTGCTCGACCGTCTTGTCACCGTTTTGGTGTTGGAGGCCCATATGATGTGGCACCTCATAGCTCGTCTCCATGACCGAAGGGAGTTTCCCATGCTCGGCCATCTTCCTTGAGGGGCTTCCGAAGATGGAAGTGTCGCCCTCGCTCGTAGGTGGTCGCCTTGGACTTGATGAAGTCGATGTAGGCGTACACGTGGGAAGTAGGCGAAGATGCCGTACATCCAAAGGCGAAGATGCCTTGATTGCACTTGGCGAAGATGCCGAAGTGGTTGTTGTAGCCGTAGCGCCGTCTTGGTGGTGCTCGTCTCGCGGTGTTCTCTTGTGCTTATGAAGCTTCGACTTGGCGTGAAGTAGGGCTTGTTGGGACTTGTGCATTTGCGCTTGTGGAGCATCTTCATGATGATGATGTCGTTGTCGTGCTTGAGCTCCTTGGCATTCGTCATCGTCGTGCACATGATGCTTGGAGGTGACTTGCCCTTCATGACGATGTTGATCACGAACGTGATGGTGGTCGCCATGTAGATGTGGACGAGGACGATTTGCACTTGCATCGCTTTCGCGCTCCGAAGACTTGTGTCTTGAATGTCGCCGCCTTGAAGATGACGAAGGGGAGGTAGACTTGATCAAGGCTCTAATCTCCTCCATCCTTGCATCTTGCTCCTCTTTATGTGCGGCAAGCTTCTTGTCGATGTAGTCCCTTCTCCTTGCTTCGGAGTGATGAATGTCGATGGAAATGTTCTCGATGCGCTCTCGCAATCTTGATTGTGTGCCTTGCACTTGTCGTTGTAGATCAAAGATAGACGCTTTGTTGATGTAGTTGTTCACGTCGTTGTTGTTGTCGTAGACCGGAGAGGAAATGCCTTGCCTATCCATCACAAGACTCGAGCAAATATGAGTGGGAGAAAGAGAATAACTTATACCAATGTACCTTGACCGATGTTGATAATGAATCAAGTTCACTCAAATGCGGACAATGAAATAGCACTATTGGTACCAATCCTTGTCGGTTCTCACACCTACACAAGTAAAGCTTATGGAGGAGCTCGGTGAGGATAGTGGCACAAAAATTTAATGCAAAATGTTAGCAAGAGTCAATAATGTTGAAAGAGATTCACAAATTCACAAGTGAAACAAATGGACCAATAGCAAAGAATGGCACACGGAAACACACACACAGATAGATAAATGGGGTCGTGCAACCAAGGAATGAGCACAAAATGTGGAATCCACGGAAAACGCTTGTGTTGCACAACTCAAGAGAGACGCTAGCACGATTGCTCTATTGGCGGATACGACACTTGTGCACAACCTACAAGATGAAAAATGGATAAGGTTCTATCCCAAGTATGCTATGTATGTATGGTTCCCGATGTTTCTCTCAAGATGATCCAAGATGATCGGATATGAAAATCTTATATGAAATGTGGTATGATGCTATGGCACTTGCTTACAAGCTTCTTTGCTCTCTTTCTTTTGCTTAAAAGCTTTATTTCTTTTTTCTTATTTTTGTATGGCCACTTTGCACAATGCACAAACCAAGATAGCAATTGTGTATATGCGGGAACAAACTTGTGACACAAGATATGATACCAATATATGCACCACAATGATATGGTATATATGCTATGGGAAGTATGATCACTAATGTGCACAAGTAACGTTGCCAACAATACTCAAATGGCTAGTCTCGATAGGCAAGTAACGCAAAATGGGCTAGGGGTTAACAATGCAATGGTAAGGGGAATATACAATGGAGGGATACCATGATACCAATATGATATGGAGGTTACCGTCCGGCAATGATGAGTAGCGGTGTTCTTGATGTAGAAACCAAGATGATGGAGACTCGTCCCTAAGTAGCCGAAACACCTTAGGAAACAGAAAAACCGCGAACTCAAAATCTCAAACGTCAAATGTCAAAATGGTGGTAGCGGGAATGCGGTGGTGGTTTGCACTTGGCAATGTGGAAGTGGAGTGATTGGCTATACACGTGTTGAAGTTGAAGTTGTCGTCCCTAAGTAGCCGAAACACCTTAGGAGACACAAGCCACAACTCAAACAAGCTCAAACAAAATTGGGTTAAGTTGCGGTGGCGGAAGTGTATGGTGGGCAAGGTTATGCGAAAATGGTGGTGGTTGATGAAGAAGCAACCGTCCCTAAGTAGCCGAAACACCTTAGGAGACTCGAATCACTACTCAAACAACCTCAAATGCAATGGGGTGCAATATGGGTTAGGTTGCGGAAGTCGGTGGTGGTGTAGCGGATGATATGGTGGAAGCCCTAGGCAAAGATCCCAAAATTCACAAAATGTGATGGAGTCAAATGATGTTGGTGGTATTTTTGTGGGATGGGGAATGTCAATAGCTTCAAAACGAGCTAAAGAATGTCAAAAACGGACTCCGGATGAATTAGTTATGGTCAAAACGGTGAAACAAAAAAAACTGAAATCCCAGGGGCCGGACATCCGGGGGTCGGGCTGGATTTCCAGGACCTGATGTCCAGAAACTTGTGCGAAAATGCACTCCAGGAGCCGGATGTCCGGGCTAATGGCCGGATTTCCGGGATGTCCGGATGTCCGGGGCTCGGGCCGGATGTCCGGGCTGCAAATCCGAGGATGAACTCGAGGAACTCGATTTTGGGGCGGAAATTGATGATTTCGAGGACAAAATTGCGGAGATTTTGTGGATGGAAGATAGGGAAACTTGGGGAGATGCTAGATCCACTTGAAACCAAGCAAATCCATGGATTAAAATCAACAAAACATCATCAAACCAACAAATCACAAAAAAAATTGGGGGCTATTTTTGGTGGGGATTTTTGGATTTAGGACGAAATCAACAAAATCAAGCTAGAAAAAGAGGGGTAGGGGCTCCAAAAACGTGATCAACGTGGCTCATGATACCAAGATGATGTAGGGTGGAACCCTAGAACGTCGATCTTTCACGTTTGGAGAGGATCCTACGGGAGAACACAAAGAACGCGCAGAAATCACAAAGGGGAACACGGGGAAAACGAGAGAGAAACACTAAACCGACATAAAATCAATCACACGAGTGCTAGATCATCACACACATAAGGTAGCACAAGGTTCAAGATCAACAAAGGAAAGGATACAACATAACCGTTCTTCTCCAAGAGGAGGCCTTGATGTTCTTCCCTAGAAAGGGGTCTTGAATCCGCTTGGGGATCTTCTCCGAAGAGGCCATGAACTCCGAGGAGAAGTATCCAAGTGGATGAGCAAAGGCTCTCACACAAAATGAGTTAATCCAATGCTAACCCTAAAACGTAGGTGGAGGGGGAGTATATATAGTCTAAGCGGCGAAGGGGTACATGGGCCTCGGCCCGGATGCACTGCACGCAGGCAGGGGAGGCCGGATGTCCGGGCGACGGGCCGGATGTCCGGGCTTTCCCGAGACGCCGGATGTCCGGGCACTGGGCCGGATGTCCGGGCTGGCTGATCCAGCTTCTGGACGTTCTGTGATGGGGCGCCGGATATCCGGGCTAGCGCCGGATTTCTGGGCTGTCGCGGGGCGCCGGATGTCCGGGGCCTGGCCGGATGTCCGGGCCCTGTAGCACTTCGATGGCTGGGCTGCTGCTGTTGTTGACATCTTCAGGGGCCGGATGTCCGGGCCGGGGCCGGATGTCCGGGTCCTGTAGCCTTTCTCCGGTTCCTCTCGTCGTGCTCCTTCATCCTTGTACTTGGGGACTTGTCCATCATTCCGAGCATCTCCGAGAGGGTCTCCTTGGTACCTAGGCATGCGTAATGTCCTTGCATTAGGTAGCAACCATGTCTCACATGAATGGATAGGGGAAGCATTTAGGAACGGGTTCACCTTGTGTCCAATGGCGCATAGTCGAGGTCTCATCTTATGTATCCTTGGGGCTTGGAGAGTAGTCGGAGTGTACATGGGGATGAACGTGGGATGCTCCGCATCAGAGTGAACCACCACATAGAGAGAGTGAGATAGTTGATAGGTCTTGTGAGGCCATATGCATTTCTACCATCTTGACCTCTACCTCTATTGTGTCTTCTCATTTGGTGCTAGGTCCCATTTATGATGATGCGCCGATCCTCGACGACTTCGTCCTCCCTTTGGACAACATGATGGCCATGGTGGAATATGATGCACCCCCCACATGGTTCCATGAAGATGATGATGACCACCATTTGGTCTTTCCCACCTCACTTACACCACTTGAGTGGAATGAAAAAGGTAACAAAGGTGAAGGTGATGCTCTAGTCCCACTAGTGGACATTCTTGACATTGATGGCTTGCATGATGTTGATCCACCTAGTACCTTGCTTCATTCTAGTATGATTTCCCCATGTGATGATTTGCCCATTTATGATGAGTACGATGATTCTCATGTGGAGTCTATTAGTAGTGATGCCATGTTACATAGGATTTCTTGTGACAATTCTTTAGGTCACATCATGTTTGATAATCCGCTTGACTTCTCATATGCTATGCATGAGATCCATCATATGTCTTATTTGCAATCTCTTCATAGTGACTATGCATATGCCATTAAAATAAACCCAATTTGCACATATGGTATAGATGACAAGCCCATGGTTATTGGCATTTGTTTTTCTTGTGATGATATTGATATGCCCCCTTTGCATTATTTATCTCATATGCCATGCCATGACCACCTAGTTTCGGATATGCATTGTTTTGGATGTTGTCCATTTTCTCCATATGATATTTCCGCTATTGCTCATGAGGAGGCCCCCATAGTTTCCTCATACATTTTAGGAGATTTTGATCCATCCCATTCATTGCATGATCCCCATACTTGTGTGCACCATATGCTCCGCACGAATAAACATGCTATTGACGTGCCATATACTTGCATTCTCAATTTGTGTCCCCATCGTGTCATACACAATAACTATTCTTTCATGATGGATGCTATGTTCTTATACCATGCATCAAATTTCTTTGAGCATTTCTTATCTTGTGCTAACTCACACGTGCACATACACATCATGATGGATGATGTGTACATTTACCACGCGCACAATTTCTTTGGTTTGTGTCTTTTTTGTGTAGGTACCCATGAATACTTGTCAACCTCGCAATCCCACGAGTTGACAAAACGAGCTCTAGAGAGCAATGCTGATTTGGGATCCCATGGATTGTCTTTCCCACCGCTCTCTTTGCGCAAAGACTTCGCGCATTTTTTCTACATGACCCTCACTTGGCTATGGGTTGTTGTTCATTACATATTATATGCCCATCTTGCCATGTTCACTTTGCATGATATGCCCATTCCTATGCCTTTGCCATGCATTTGTGACCCATGCTTTGCATTACACATGATGATTGATTCTAGCACTTGTATGTGTATTTGCAAGCTTGGTGGAGTTATTGCTTGTTCTTGCCATGTTCCTTTTGTGCATCATTCCTATGATGATACTTTCATCTTACTTTGTGTTCGTGCATGCGATATGTCATGTGCATTCCCTATGCCTATTATTTGCTCACATGACATGATTGCCATGATTTCTTCTAGTGTGTTGCATCTTCGCTCCACTAGTTTACACGACTTGATTACTATGCTTGCTTATGTTGCATCACCAATGACTCATACTTGCTCACTTCATGCGGGTGATGACAACCATCTACATGCTTTGCACATGATTGTTATTGATTCTTGTCACATATCTCCATATGTTGCCTCTCTCATGCTAGATTTGCCATGTATTGAGTGCAACCATCCTATTAGTCTTTCTCATGAGTTTGCCCCCATAGCATTCTCACATATGTTTGGAGATTTTGACCTATTACTTGTGAAGCATGCTTGTCTTACTTATTTGCACCATATACCTAGTGCCATGAATATTGCCATTGTTGCATCATATTATTCATGCACTTTTGCTTCTAATGGTTATGTGCAAGAAAAGAAAACCATCATGATGGATGATGTGTTTGTCTACCATGTGCATACTTTCTTTGTTTTGTTTTGTACACGTGTAGGATACTTGGACTTTGTGTCGACTTCCACTTCACGTGAGTTGACCATTCGAGCTCTTGAGAGCGAGCCTCATACATTCTACCACGACTCGCTTCTACACCACATTTCCTACCACTTCGGCATTGTGAAGAATGCACAAGGACACGCTTTCAAGGTGACTTCCTTCTTGAGCTTGGATATTCTGCATCATACCTCATGTGTTGCTTGCACCATTTGCACGCATGTTCGAGATATTGCTTTCATACATGATTGCCACATTTCCATGCACATGACATATGCCTCACACATGATGAACAATTGCTCTTTCTATTGTGTTGAGTGCCACACTATATTCACTACACCCTATGCACATTATACTTGGATTGTCTTGCACTTGACCCATGTGTTTAGACACTTCATTTTATTTGGTGTTGTGAATCTTTCCTATGCCTACCATAGACTTTTCATTGAGCAATTTGTGAATGCTTGCTATGAACTTGAGGTAGATGCTTATTCTCTTGTCACACATATTTGCATCACTACCTCACATTTGCATACGTGTCACCATGATATCCTTAATTGTGATCAATTTATGTGCTTACATGCCATGTCACAATCCTTTGTCACACCCTATGCTATGCTTGATGACGACACTTGTTTGGTGAATCACGTATTGAATGCTTGGTTTTGCACTAACGCTAACCACATTTGTTTTTCCAAGTGTTTGTTTTATTTGCTCCTTTTGAAGGAATCACAAAACGGTGTGACATTGGCGAGTGCCCATTTCGAGCTACTAGATGATGAGTGCTTGGTGATCGACCACTTCGACATGGCACCTCCATCACTTTCCCATGGTGATTTGGTTTTCGATCCGAGGTCGGATCTTTTCCAAGGGGGAGGGGATGGCGGAGCATCCTACAGTTGATAGAGGCAAAGGTGTCCCGTCTTTCGATGAGATGGTGGATTTCGCTTTGGTGGAAGTCGACTTTGACGATCCGACTACGAACGTGCGAGGACGTCGCGCCTTAGCAATCGCTAAACCAACTCCGAGAGGTTATTGACCACGCCGGAGCACGATCAACCTGACCACGAGGGTCTGTTTCCTGCAAGCAAACGAAGAACTAGCAAGAAACTAAGATTGCAATCTGGATATTGCGAATATAAGATGAAAGCTTTATTGATCAAGGTGGGGTTCTGTGACGCCTTTGTCTGGTCGTTGAACACAAACGAAGTACGCGAAGTTGCAGCTATGGCGAACTTTTAATCTAAACAAAACCCAAAGTCTAAACGATGCCCTAAGGGCTGTATATATGGAGGAAGAGGGGGGAATTTCGTGGCCCTTGGTGGAGGGGTCCGAAATCAACCCAATCTCTTGTTTCCCCACACATACGGACTCTAAAAATAGCCTATACTTATGTATTTCGAAATTACATGGGCCTGGCCCAATAATAAGGTGACGCAGCACCTAAAATAGCCTCGGGACGAAATTTATGAAGTGGCATCTTGTATATTTCGTCCAAGGCTTCATGCACCCATTATGGTGGCTTCAAAGTCCTGAAATCATCACTTGTAACTCCGTTCTTGTTCCCCTTGCGCATGCCATCATCTCCATGCTTGTTCTTGCTCCAATGTTCATCCTTCTCCAAGCTAGGCCCTTCATTTGTAAGCAAAACAAATGTATCCAATTTAGGCAGCATCATATTCTCATGAACATTAGAATCATTACCAAGAAACGAAAGTACCTGGTAATTTAGTTGGCGTGCACGGGCTCTAGTAATTGGTCCAGTATGTATAGCAGTAGGGGCTGTGGGTGTAACAATTGTATTGATGTCCTCATCATCCTCCCCTTCTTGAAATGAAGTCGTCCTCGACGGAAGTTCATCTTCCTCACCCAAATAAGGCTTCAAATCTGCAATGTTAAAAGTGGGACTAACCCCAAAATCTGCAGGCAGCTCAAGTTTATATGCATTATCATTTATTTTCTCTAACACCTTAAAGGGACCATCAGCACGTGGCATTAGCTTTGATTTGCGCAAATCAGGAAATCTATCCTTACGCAAATGTAACCAAACAAGATCTCCAGGTGCAAACACAACATGTTTTCTACCCTTATCTCCAGCAAGTTTATATTTAGCATTCATATGCTCAATGTTTTCCTTAGTTAACTCATGCATTTTTAAAATCAATTCAGCACGTTGTTTAGCGTCAAAATTAACCTTCTCCGAAGATGGAAGAGGCAACAAATCAATAGGTGCACGAGGTAGGAAACCATACACAACTTCAAAAGGGCACATCTTAGTAGTAGAATGCAATGAACGATTATAAGCAAATTCAATATGAGGCAAGCATTCCTCCCACATTTTCTTATTATTCTTCAAAACAGCCCTAAGCATAGTAGACAACGTTCTATTGACTACTTCAGTTTGTCCATCAGTTTGGGGGTGACAAGTAGTACTAAAAAGCAGTTTAGTCCCCAACTTAGCCCATAAACATCTCCAAAAGTGGCTAAGAAATTTAGTATCACGATCTGAAACAATAGTATTTGGCACACCATGCAAGCGAATAATTTCACGAAAGAACAAATCAGCAACATTAACAGCATCATCGCTTTTATGACATGGTATAAAGTGTGCCATTTTCGAGAATCTATCCACGACAACAAATATGCTATCCCTCCCCTTCTTTGTTCGAGGTAAACCTAAAACAAAGTCCATAGATATATCCTCCCAAGGAACACTAGGTACAGGCAAAGACATATAAACCATGAGGATTGAGTCGTGACTTAGCTTTTTGACATGTAGTGCATCGAGCAATAAAACGCTCAACATCCCGTCTCATCTTTGGCCAAAAGAAATGTGTAGCAAATACGTCCTCCGTCTTCTTCACGCCAAAATGTCCCATTAATCCACCTCCATGCGCTTCCTGCAACAACAAAAGACGAACGGAGCTAGCTGGAATGCATAGCTTGTTAGCACGAAACACAAATCCATCGTTAACGACAAACTTGTTCCACATTCTTCCTTCTTTACAATTCTGCATTACATCTTTAAAATCAGCATCATGCACATATTGATCTTTGATGGTCTCCAAACCAAATATTTTGAAGTCAAGTTGTGAAAGCATAGTATAGCGACGAGACAATGCATCAGCAATAACATTTTCTTTTCCCTTCTTGTGTTTAATGACATAAGGGAAAGTCTCAATGAATTCAACCCATTTAGCATGTCTACGATTCAGTTTAGCTTGACTTTTAATATGTTTCAAAGATTCATGATCAGAATGTATAACAAACTCTTTGGGCCATAAATAATGTTGCCATGTTTCTAAAGTCCGAACAAGAGCATATAATTCTTTATCATAAGTAGAATAATTCAGACTAGGCCCACTCAATTTTTCAGAAAAGTATGCAACAGGTTTGCCATCTTGTAATAACACACCTCCTAATCCAATTCCACTAACATCACATTCACGCTCAAAAGTCTTATTAAAATCAGGAAGTTGGAGTAAAGGAGCATGTGTCAACTTATCTTTCAATACCGTGAAGGCTTCTTCCTGTGCAGTACCCCAAAGAAAAGGCACATCTTTCTTTGTAAGCTCATTGAGAGGTGCAGCAATGGTGCTGAAATCTCTCACAAAACGCCTATAGAATACAGCGAGGCCAAGAAAACTCCTCACTTGTGTGACCGTTTTGGGCTGCGGCCAACTCTCAATAGCTTCAATCTTGGCTTTATCAACTTCAATTCCCTGTGGAGTAACAACATAGCCAAGAAAAGATACTCGGTCGGTGCAAAAGGTGCACTTCCCAAGGTTACCAAACTGATAGAGGCGAGGGTGTCCCGATCTTTCGATCAGATGGTAACTATTGATTTGGTGGAGACGACTTTGACGATCCGACTACAAACGTGCACGACGTTGCGCCTTAGCAATCGCTAAACCAATCTCCAGAGGTTATTGACCATGCCGGTGCACGATCAACCTGACCACGAAGGTCTATTCCTGCAAGCAATCGAAGAACGAGCACGAATATGATAAAAGCAATCTGAATATTGCAAATATATATGAAGTATTGATAAAGGTGGGGATCCGAAAGCGGTCTTGGTCTGGTCGTTGGACACAAACGAAGTACACGAAGTTGCGTTGGCTAACTTTTAACTAAACAAATCCCAAGGAAAAGCTACTAGATGGATCTACTTATATAGGAGCAAGGGGTGGCGGCCAAGGAGGTGGGAGGATGTCCCAAGGCAGCCTAAAACTAAATCTAGGTCGTACAAGGCCAATGGGCCCAAGTGGTGTTGATGTAACACCTTTGGACTTGTAGTTTGACTCGGATTCTGCTGCAGCATCAGATTGTTTCGTCCACAACTCAACGCTCCGGACGAATTTGAAGGTGATTCCAATTGGGTTGGAAAGTGCACGAAATCTAGTTTCCAACAAAAAAAGAATCACCCAATTCGGAGTCCGTATGAAAAACTTGTGTGCGTTTTGAGTCAGGTATGTCTGTGCAGTCCGAATCTGAATCCAGAACGTGAGAGACTTGGACTCTATCTTCTCTTGGGCCAAAAGTGACGTGAGAGAACTTTTTGGACAGCAAATAAACATCTCTTTCTTCCTTATCTTCACATGTGGATTGTACAAATGTCCCATACACCTGCAATTAGACAAAACACAAAAGTGTGTGAAGTATTTTTGTTCTGGATAACATAAATAGATTATTGAATAGTTTGCACTAGAAATCACCTGACAAATATGCATATATGCAATATTTTTGGACATATCCAAGGTAGTCATGTCCTCATCATCCTCCCCTTCTTGAAAATAAAGCCGGCCTCGGCGTTGCTTAATCTGAAATGTGGCTAACAAAAGAGACAAGGTGTACATGTTGTATATGTATATGTCATCCATTTTTACTTCCCTTGATTTTTGCATATATGACACATGAATAGATGAGTAACTTGCATAGTTCATAAAATCTAAAGCCAAAAACTTAGCACAAGAAGTAGAAGGCATGAAAATATTGCAACTCAGTTTGCACATATAAGTGAAGCTCTTATTCATTTCAAAAGATTGACAATGTTCATCATTAAACCATCCCAACATTGGTGAATAAACCTTACTTGCATCAAATTTACATGCTACAACATGCTTAAATAAGCAAACATGCAATAAGTCATTCAACACAGAATCATCACCAAGATTAAAGGTCATATCAAAATGATTCAACATTGGTTCTTTTGTATCAATAGTTAATTCAATGGGTGCACTCAAAATTGTTGGTATTTCAGTTGTTTGATCACATGGCAAAGTCAAATTATCAACGTAGTCCTCTAAAATAGGTGGTGTGATCAAAGTAGTGGGTAGCTCATCAGATGGTGCATTCAAATTGACAAGGCATTCATCATTCTCACGTAGAGATGGAAGATTAGTACCTTTGTCATTACCTCTTATGATCAACTCAGATGATGTAGCCACTCTCGGGGGCAATGTGTCACATGGTGGAGGTGATGTAGTCCTGACAACAACGGATGTGGTTGTCATAGTATGCCTAGTAGTTGAAGGAACAATCATATCAACTCTTGGAATGTGCATCGTGCGCTTGTTCTCCTCGTGGCCAACACGTCGTTTTATTTCCTGTTCAGCTTTGCAAGCAAGATGAAACAAATGGTCCATAGGATAACACTCTTCATGAATTAGTATCTCTTGAATATCACGGTTTAATCCTCCCCAAAATCTATCCATAAAATCATCTTCACTTTCTTCTAAAGAGGAATGCAACAAGGTAGTTTGTAAATCATCATAATATTTTGTTACAGTTTCACTACCTTGTTTTAAGTGTTGCAACTTCTTAATCATGTCACGAGTATAATAAGCAGGGACGAAAGTATGTCGCATGGCAAGTTTCAAATCATCCCAAGTAGTAGGTATATAATCAGTGTGTAACCGACAATATTCACTCCACCAAACCAAAGCATAACCAGTGAAAGAACCAACCGCAACCTTAACCTTTTTATGTTCATCGAAATTATGGGAAGCAAATATATTTTTTATGTCGAACTCCCATTCAATATATAAAGCAGGTTTAAAACGGCCATTAAATGGTGGTATAGATACATTAACCTGATCATGTGCATTTGGATGTTTGTGCACCTCTCGTGACGGTTGTGGTATTTGCAAAGGTGGTGGCACGTCTCCCGCGATCGACACAGCCCATGAATTGACTCTGGATCCTGTCATGATTAGTAGAACAAGAAACAAAACCCAAAAATAATGTTCCTATAACTACTAGGATGTGGTGGTAAAACGCTCACAGTAAAGCAAATATCAATGTCTTACAAGTTCTTACCATGCAGCAGGCGGTGATCGGCAACCAGCGGTGTCAAGTAACTCCGAATATTGAGTAAAGCGATTGCCAGGGGAGCGTACATATACACGGTGTAGAAATATGTGGAGCTGGGTTGGCTATATATGGTAGCAAAAGATTAGCAATAATCAATTCAAAGATGCAATGTTGAATAAACGCTCAACGACGGTACTGTGCAGGTCCTAGGCTAGACCGGACTAGAGACGCGAGCCTAGAACACTAATGAGGTCACGGCGTAGCACAACTAGCATCAATCAAGGATACTAAGTAGCTCTTAACAGCAAGATATAAGTGAAGATCACAACAGCAGTGAAGATAATGAGGTGAAACAACAGCCAAGCAGGATATATCAACAACTTTGTCTCCAACTTTCCTCTGAAAAAGTTTGTGCCGATTTTTTTGTTTTTTTTCTTTTTGTTCTCTCTCTGACCTTTTTTTTACTTTTTTTTTCTCTCTTTTTTTTCTCCGTCTTTCTTTTTCTCCTTCTTTTTTTTCTCTCTCTCGTTCCAAACAAACTAGATAAGATGCAGATAGGATCAAGCGAAGATGTGAATGATCTCAACTATGATTATGACAATGAACGGTGGGTAGCACGTGGTGGAAACTGATGGATGGATGGTGGACAGCGGAAGGGATAACGATGCAGCGGTGGCGTGACAAATGTGAACAAAACTCGAAACTCTAAACGACCTAGACACTAAGACCAGCAACTCGACACGACGATGCAACCGATAATTCAACTATGCAAGCAATGAAAAGAAAATTGCAAAGGCTCAGACTGGCTTGGACCAAGGATGAATAGATCTAACTCTTTTTTTGTGGCTTTTTCTTGGACAATAGGTAAGAAAATAAATCTAATCTAGGAAAACTGGAAATTCTCACCGAGCAACCTGAAAACTGATACCACTTGATAGAGGCGGGGTGTCCCGATCTTTCGATGAGATGATAACTATCGATTTGGTGGAGACGACTTTGACGATCCGACTACAAACGTGCACGACGTTGCGCCTTAGCAATCGCTAAACCAACTCCGAGAGGTTATTGACCACGCCGGAGCACAATCAACCTGACCACGAAGGTCTATTCCTGCAAGCAATCGAAGAACAAGCAAGAATATGATAAAGCAATCTGAATATTGCGAATATAGATGAAGTATTGATAAAGGTGGGGATCCGTAAGCGGTCTTGGTCTGGTCGTTGGACACAAACGAAGTACACGAAGTTGCAATGGCTAACTTTTAACTAAACAAATCCCAAAGTCTAAACGATGCCCTAAGGGCTGTATATATGGAGGAAGAGGGGGGAATTTCGTGGCCCTTGGTGGAGGAGTCCGAAATCAACCCTATCTCTTGTTTCCCCACACATACGGACTCTAAAAATAGCCTATACTTATGTATTTCGAAATTACATGGGCCTGGCCCAATAATAAGGTGACGCAGCACCTAAAATAGCCTCGGGACGAAATTTATGAAGTGACATCTTGTATATTTCGTCCAAGGCTTCATGCACCCATTATGGTGGCTTCAAAGTCCTGAAATCATCACTTGTAACTCCGTTCTTGTTCCCCTTGCGCATGCCATCATCTCCATGCTTGTTCTTGCTCCAATGTTCATCCTTCTCCAAGCTAGGCCCTTCATTTGTAAGCAAAACAAATGTATCCAATTTAGGCAGCATCATATTCTCATGAACATTAGAATCATTACCAAGAAACGAAAGTACCTGGTAATTTAGTTGGCGTGCGCGAGCTCTAGTAATTGGTCCAGTATGTATAGCAGCAGGGCCTGTGGGTGTAACAATGGTATTGATGTCCTCATCACATAGGATAACACTCTTCATGAATTAGTATCTCTTGAATATCACGGTTTAATCCTCCCCAAAATCTATCCATAAAATCATCTTCACTTTCTTCTAAAGAGGAATGCAACAAGGTAGTTTGTAAATCATCATAATATTTTGTTACAGTTTCACTACCTTGTTTTAAGTGTTGCAACTTCTTAATCATGTCACGAGTATAATAAGCAGGGACGAAAGTATGTCGCATGGCAAGTTTCAAATCATCCCAAGTAGTAGGTATATAATCAGGGTGTAACCGACAATATTCACTCCACCAAACCAAAGCATAACCAATGAAAGAACCAACCGCAACCTTAACCTTTTTATGTTCATTGAAATTATGGGAAGCAAATATAGTTTTTATGTCGAACTCCCATTCAATATATAAAGCAGGTTTAAAACGACCATTAAATGGTGGTATAGATACATTAACCTGATCATGTGCATTTGGATGTTTGTGCACCTCTCGTGACGGTTGTGGTATTTGCAAAGGTGGTGGCACGTCTCCCGCGATCGACAAAGCCCATGAATTGACTCTGGATCCTGTCATGATTAGTAGAACAAGAAACAAAACCCAAAAATAATGTTCCTATAACTACTAGGATGTGGTGGTAAAACGCTCACAGTAAAGCAAATATCAATGTCTTACAAGTTCTTACCATGCAGCAGGCGGTGATCGGCAACCAGCGGTGTCAAGTAACTCCGAATATTGAGTAAAGCGATTGCCAGGGGAGCGTACGTATACACGGTGTAGAAATATGTGGAGCTGGGTTGGCTATATATGGTAGCAAAAGATTAGCAATAATCAATTCAAAGATGCAATGTTGAATAAACGCTCAACGACGGTACTGTGCTGGTCCTAGGCAAGAACGGACTAGAGACGCGAGCCTAGAACACTAATGAGGTCACGGCGTAGCACAACTAGCATCAATGAAGGATACTAAGTAGCTCTGGACAGAAAGATATAAGTGAAGATCACAACGGCAGTAAAGATAATGATGAAAAACAACTGTCAAACAGGATATACAACAACTCTCTCTCCAACTTTCCTCTTGAAAAGTTTGAGCCAATTTTCTGATAAATTCTTTCAAAGAATGCTACTAACTCAAGCTTTCCAATGCAAAAAGAATCACTCAATTCCGAGTTGATATGAGGAGTCAAAGAATTCTAAAACTGGCCTGAAAAATTGGAACAAGCTGTGTTCACGAACTTCAGAGGGCAAAAAGACCTATTTAGAAGCCGATTTTGAGGTGTCAAATATTGAACTAGTTTCTGCAACTATTTAGATGCGGCTCGTCGCTAGCTTCAATTTGAGTACTCACGGAGTCAAAACGGACTTCGTATGAGGAAGATACACCTGTTTTACTGAACAGTGCGCAAAACAGATTCCAATCCGAATTCAGGTACGAGATTGATTCTAGATAGATCCGATTTTTTTTCTTCTCTCTTTTTTTTTCTCACGCTTTTTTTTTCTTTTTCTTCTCTCTCTTTTTCTTTTTTTTTCTCTTTTTTTTCCTCTATCTTTTTTTTCTCCCTCTTTCCAAGACAAACTAGATAAGATGCAGATTGGATCAGGCGAAGATGTGAATGACCTCAACTATGATTATGACAATGAACAGTGCGTAGCACGTGGTGGAAATTAATGGATGGGATGGTGGACAGCGGAAGGGATAATGATGCAGCGGCGGCGTGACTAATGTGAACAGAACTCGAAACTTTAAAGGAACTAGACACTAAGACCAGCAACTAACACGACGATGCAACCGATAATTCAACTATGCAAGCAATAAATAGAAAATTGCAAAGGCTCAGACTGGCTTGGATAAATGATGAACAGATCTAACTTTTTTATGGCTTTTTCATGGACTGTAGGTATGAATGACAGATGCCACTTGATAGAGGCGGGGTGTCCCGATCTTTCGATGAGATGATAACTATCGATTTGGTGGAGACGACTTTGACGATCCGACTACAAACGTGCACGACGTTGCGCCTTAGCAATCGCTAAACCAACTCCAAGAGGTTATTGACCACGCCAGAGCACAATCAACCTGACCACGAAGGTCTATTCCTGCAAGCAATCGAAGAACAAGCAAGAATATGATAAAGCAATCTGAATATTGCGAATATAGATGAAGTATTGATAAAGGTGGGGATCCGTAAACGGTCTTGGTCTGGTCGTTGGACACAAACAAAGTACACGAAGTTGCAATGGCTAACTTTTAACTAAACAAATCCCAAGGAAAAGCTACTAGATGGATCTACTTATATAGGAGCAAGGGGTGGCGGCCAAGGAGGTGGGAGGACGTCCCAAGGCAGCCTAAAACTAAATCTAGGTCGTACAAGGCCAATGGGCCCAAGTGGAGGTGATGTAACACCTTTGGATTTGTAGTTTGACTCGGATTCTGCTGCAGCATCAGATTGTTTCGTCCACAACTCAATGCTCCGGACGAATTTGAAGGTGATTCCAATTGGGTTGGAAAGTGCACGAAATCTAGTTTCCAACAAAAAAAGAATCACCCAATTCGGAGTCCGTATGAAAAACTTGTGTGCGTTTTGAGTCAGGTATGTCTGTGCAGTCCGAATCTGAATCCAGAACGTGAGAGACTTGGACTCTATCTTCTCTTGGGCCAAAAGTGACGTGAGAGAACTTTTTGGACAGCAAATAAACATCTCTTTCTTCCTTATCTTCACATATGGATTGTACAAATGTCCCATACACCTGCAATTAGACAAAACACAAAAGTGTGTGAAGTATTTTTGTTCTGGATAACATAAATAGATTATTGAATAGTTTGCACTAGAAATCACCTGACAAATATGCATATATGCAATATTTTTGGACATATCCAAGGTAGTCATGTCCTCATCAGCTTGTGTGACCTGCACACTCAAAACACGTTGAGCAACTAAACATTCATACCTGTCAGCGTCTTCAGGAGCCATGTATTGCGTCTCATGATCAGAATCATCTCCACCATGTTCTTCACGTGTAATAAGAGCCAATGTCTCCTCATCATAGTCACTAGCGGACTCATATCCACCATCCGCGATAGCAATCATCACACGCGGAGATTTGCATTCCCTCGCATAATGACCTCCTCCCTTACAACGACGACAAATAATATCACTTGTGTGCCCTGTTGATGCCATGGAAGAAGAAGAACGCTGTGCAGGACCTGCATGTGCGCTCTTGGAAGATAATGGTGGTTGTGCCTGTTTTCTTGTATCACGGCTGGAGGTGGCACCGGATGGAGGTGCTGGTGCATTTGAAGTAGAAGATGCACGTGGTGTCCATGATGAAGGTCGGCCTGCAGAAAAGTTAGTTCGCCCCAATGCTTGTCGATCCTGCACTTCACGTTCAGCTTTACAAGCAAGATGGAATAAACGAGTGATATTAGTATACTCCTTATAGTCTAGAATGGTCTGAATCTCTCTATTTAATCCACCCAGAAAACGTGCAAGCATAGCTTCATTCTCCTCAACAATACCACATCTAATCATGCCAGTTTGTAATTCCTGATAATATTCTTCTACAGAATTTTTCCCTTGTCTTAAACGCTGCAATTTTTGAAGCAATTCACGTTGATAATATGGTGGAACCCAACGCGTACGCATAGCAGTTTTCAAAGCAGCCAAGTAGTTGGAATAGGATATAATCTACAATGTTCAGACCACCATACACATGCAAAACTAGTGAAAGCACAAACAGCAGCAGCAACTCGTCTCTCCTCAGGATATTGTAAACATGTAAATCGTTGTTCAGTTTCTAACTCCCAAGTAAGATATATATCAGGAACATATCTACCCTCAAATGGTGGAATATTCAATTTTAGTTTAGGAATATAGACATCATCTCGTACCTGAGGTGGTGGTGCAGGCCTACCATTACGAATATATACCTGAGGTCGACCTGCTGGTGGTGGTACAGGTGGCTGCACGTAGTGTTGATTTTGATCAACCTCATCCTCATAATCTCCCACATAATCATCCTCCTCCGCATCAGCAGCAGGAGCCACAGAAGTATCAACAGCAGCACCAAGAGTTTGGCCAAACGCAAGAGGAACACGGCTTGCTCGGCGGAGGTCTGCTTCGCGACGTGGAGGTAGTCGTTGTTGTTGTTGTTGGAGAGGTGCGTTAGGTGCAGCGGGTGGTGGTGGTGGAAGACGCGCGAGCAATTCATTAAACTTGTTATCGAGCTTTGTTTCGAACGTCTTCTCAAGGCCAGTGATCTTCTCCATGGCCTCTTCAAAATTGTTCAGCACATCTTGCACCTGTTCAGTCATCATTTGCTGAAACTTATCATGAAGCTCCTTGTTCGATAAATTCTCCCAGTCAATCTCGTCGGCTTGTGATCCTGGCATGGTTAGCAGCAATAGAAACACACAAGAATATGATCCTACAGACTACGAACAAGTGGTGGTGGTGGGTGTCACAAATCCGTCAAGCAAATCTCAAATTCGTACCAGTTCTTACCCA
>NC_041387.1:288570688-288605006 GCF_002162155.2 Triticum dicoccoides | reverse complement strand
GCTCTTTTTTTTTGCGCTGCTTTTTTTTTGCGAAAAATCACTATAATGGCGAGTGTCTCAAAACTCTTCCTAGCTCAAACTGACAGGATGGGCACGAAATTTTTTCGACCAATTTTTTTTTTTCGACTGCCCGGACCCAAAAACTGGAAACGGGTCAAAAAAAACTTCCTATAATGGCACCTGTCTCAAAACACTCAGAAACACCTAAAAATAGGATAGCCAGAATTTTTTTCGAAAAATGCGTTTTCGAAAAATTTTGGGCCTAAACGGAGCGTGGCTACCCGACTCCGGCAAGGAAACACGAATCGGAATTTAGATGGATCCCGAAAACAAACCTAATAAGCAAAGAACTCGGATTGGTGGTGGATATATGGTGGTGGTATATGGCAGCGGTGGTGGTAGCGGTGGTAGTATATGGATATGGATCGATGGTGGTATATGGACACGGATTGGTGGTGGTATATGGATACGGATTCAGTGCGGTGGTGGTAGATGGCAGGGGCGATGATGATGGTGCGGCGGCGGCGTGACAACTTATGACCAGAACTCGAAACTCTAAAAGACTAGACTCTAAGACCAGCAACTAGACACGACGATGCAACCGCAAATTCAACAAAGCAAAACCCTAAAAAGATTATGCAAGGCTCAGATTGGTTCGGATATGATGAACTAACCCTAATTTTTTTTGTGGCTTTTTCGTGGACTATAGGTATGAAGAACAGACTCGATCTAAACTACGAAAAACTGTAAAATCTCACCGAGCAACCTGGAAATCTGATACCACTTGATAGAGCAAAGGTGTCCCGTCTTTCGATGAGATGGTGGATTTCGCTTTGGTGGAAGTCGACTTTGACGATCCGACTACGAACGTGCGAGGACGTCGCGCCTTAGCAATCGCTAAACCAACTCCGAGAGGTCATTGACCACGCCGGAGCACGATCAACCTGACCACAAGGGTCTGTTTCCTGCAAGCAAACGAAGAACTAGCAAGAAACTAAGATTGCAATCTGGATATTGCGAATATAAGATGAAAGCTTTATTGATCAAGGTGGGGTTCTGTGACGCCTTTGTCTGGTCGTTGAACACACACGAAGTACGCGAAGTTGCAGCTATGGCGAACTTTTAATCTAAACAAAACCCAAAGTCTAAACGATGCCCTAAGGGCTGTATATATGGAGGAAGAGGGGGGAATTTCGTGGCCCTTGGTGGAGGGGTCCGAAATCAACCCTATCTCTTGTTTCCCCACACATACGGACTCTAAAAATAGCCTATACTTATGTATTTCGAAATTACATGGGCCTGGCCCAATAATAAGGTGACGCAGCACCTAAAATAGCCTCGGGACGAAATTTATGAAGTGACATCTTGTATATTTCGTCCAAGGCTTCATGCACCCATTATGGTGGCTTCAAAGTCCTGAAATCATCACTTGTAACTCCGTTCTTGTTCCCCTTGCGCATGCCATCATCTCCATGCTTGTTCTTGCTCCAATGTTCATCCTTCTCCAAGCTAGGCCCTTCATTTGTAAGCAAAACAAATGTATCCAATTTAGGCAGCATCATATTCTCATGAACATTAGAATCATTACCAAGAAACGAAAGTACCTAGTAATTGGTCCAGTATGTATAGCAGCAGGGGCTGTGGGTGTAACAATTGTATTGATGTCCTCATCAACAGTCATCACCATGTCAAGAGTCCGTTTGGCAAGTGACACGTGCGACCTCTACTTCACATACACAAAGGTGAATCTTCTCCTTTACACGTGCTCACTTTACCCCTTTGAGGATGGTATACTACTTGACCCTCCACTCATGTGAATGCATAGGTATTGCTGGAGCTTCACGGACGAGGAGGAGGAGTGCAAGCGCCAAGGATAACCTACACCATCCGCGAGGGAAGCGTGGAAGAGAAGGAAGAAGAAGCTTGGACAAGCTTCTAGAAAGCCCGGAACTTCCGGCCGCTGCCCGGAACTTCCGGCCCCCGGAACCTCCGGCCATCCCGGAACTTCCGACCCTGACGCATCGAAGCCGTCCGAGAGTGTGCCAACTCTCTGGATAGCCCGGACCCTGGCCGGACCTTCTCCCGGAACCTCCGGATCCCGGACCCTCCGGCCGTCCCCGAAACTTCCGGCCCTGCCTGCGCGCAGAGTCTCGGCCCATGGCCATGTACCCTTTCGCCCCTCACTTACCCCTTCTAGGGTTAGCAAATATGATAGCTCATTCTTAGGTGAGCTTTGCTCCTACCTCTACTCTTGAGAGAGAGAGAGACTACCACTCCCATGGAGTTCAAGACCTCCATGTGAGAAGATCCCGCGGGATTCAAGCCCCCTTTCGTGGGAAGATCCTTCTAGGATTCAAGCCCTCATCTCCTTCATAGGATTTGGGATGAACTCTACCTTGTATCTTTCTCTTTGTTGTTCATGTACCTTGTGGATCTTGTGTGTTTGATTGTCTAGTGGATGTGTGATTGGACTTGTTCTTGAGTGTTTCCCCTTGTGATTTCTCTCCGTTCTTCCCCGTGTTCATCGTGTTCTTCGAGGGATCCACTCCAAACATGAAAGATCGGCCTACACCGGGTTTGCCCCGTATCACACTTTGTGTGCGCTAACCATTGCATTTCCGAGTGTTGCTTGTGTTTGCTCTTTTTGCATGTCTATCACTCCGGCGACACCTTGGCCTACTTGAATTGCGCCATGTCTTCAACTTCGTCCAACTACAAGTCCATCTATGACAACCGTTTCCATGGTGATGAGGATCACGATCCGAGGTCGGATCTTTCCCAAGGGGGGGAGATGATGCGGAGCATCCCACGTTCATCCCCATGTACACTCCGACTACTCTCCAAACCCCAAGAGAACATATGACGAGACCTCGAAGATACACCATTGGGCACAAGGTGAACTCGCTCCTCTATGAACCTTCATTTTCCACAAGGTGGGTGAGACAGGTTTGTTTCCCCAACTCTGCTACCTTCGGCCTGCTCTGGGGGAGCAGGGTTGGTGCGGGTGTTAACCATCCTATGAAAACAAGACAATGGTTTACTGCAGGATGATAAGATTCTAACATAGAAATGTAGAATGTAATGGATAACTTGGAATGTAAGATGATCATCCGTATGACATGGTAGATACAGAAACTGCTTCTTTTATTCCATCGTCATACACACCATACAAGGTTTAGTACAAAACCAAACAAAGTACTACTACGGTGAAAGGAAGATTACATCTCATCGGAGGCATTCCAAGCTCCTATACATTATTTTTCTACACCTCCGGAAGGTGGTACAAGCTAAGTCATATCCCACGAGTCACACAGGACGGTGGAAATACAACTATTACATTACTAGTGATACTACTACTAACTCAGACAGCTCCGTAGTAGTCCTCATAGAAGTCACCACCATAGCCTGGAAACTCAACGTGATCATCCGGAAACAGTCGGTCCCGTGGAGCTTGTGGACCATAGGGGCTAGGATGAGGTCTTGGACCAACAAATGGTGGCCTGCGGGGACCACGAGGTGGGGTGATGCCTCCTACATCACGCCAATCCATCATGTCTGGCAGAGCAGATCTCACAGGATAGAGATCTCGCATATCCATATATCCCGCTTGCACAGCCGGTGCAAACCGAGTCAAAGTGGCCCAATGATCAGCACGGGTATTGAAAAGCTCCAGTCTCAAGGCCCGATTTTCACGGTCCTTGTCTTCAAGCAACTGAGCAGTGGTGCGGGTTAGTGAATCCTCCTGAGTGGAGTCAGCATAGATAGCCTGGAGATACCCCTGTGCTCCCGGGAGTGAAGCTGGCATATATCGGAAGTCGGAGTCCCAAAATAGGCCAGTCCTGACTCGCATGATGGTCATCATAGAGTAGGCAGCATCCTGCACAGCCATCTCAATAGTAACCCCGAGTTCATAGGAACAGTGGAGGGGCTCGGTAGATCCAGGATAAGATGGAAATATCCTGACAGTGCAAAAATATTGACTTTGATTAAAGTCTCGGAATTGCTCTTCGACCGTGTACTCAGGATACCAACGGTATCCTGCCTCAGTCATTACCCTGACCAACATGGCAGTATGGCCGGGTACATCTAGGCATCGAGTCAAACGAACCACTTGATTCTGAGGACGGGAAGCCATCTGAACATGATAAACACAAAACATTAGAATTCCTAGCAGAAATTGGACAGCACAACGGCTGTAAATGCTCAAAAGGATTTTGAGGCATTTTGCAAAGAATTGCATAGACACTCAACAACATCATATCAAGGTTCTGGGTCCATCTTAGCACAAAATGGGGTAGTAGGGCTGAACTAGGCTTGTATCCATCAAACCTATAAGGTACTACTGATTAGTAACACGTGAACCTGATAGAGAGAAGAGATCCTAGTCCTTAAGCCCCGGTGGAAGAATAGACTGACTCGGATCAGAATGCCATGAGGTAAAGGAGTAAAAAGAGCCTTACGTACCATCCCACAATCAATTCCCCTACATATAACTAAAGCATTTCTAGACTCAACATCGACCAGTTTGGCTTGGAGAACCTACAGGCAGTCTGGCTCTGATGCCAACGCTGTCAGGACCCCGACTCGATGCCACATCGATCTAGCATGTAACATCTCATATCACTTTGCGGCCTCACGCACGGTATTCCCACGGGTGTCGTCTTACCTTTGCCCGGGACCGTTTGCGCCTTTTGGCACATGTATATGATAGTGTCGCTAGCATCCATATGGTAAGGAGCCCGGGCTGACATGGCTAGTCGTAAACCCAAAGTGGCGCAGACTTACAGGGACAGGCATCCATGACCCAGCATCGAACGTGTCGGTCATCAGCAAGTGGATCCGGGCTGTAGCACTGGGCTAGAAGGACTCCGGTGAACGGGGCTGTAGCGGGCTAACAGGACTCCGGTATCCATCGCGTGACATTTCCCCGAAGGGACAGACACAGGAACAAAGAAGGACACATGCCGGCCAACCTAAGTGTTCCGGAGTAGTAGCAAGCTACCAAGGCTCAGTGGAAACACTAGGAGACATTTCCCAGTAAGAGAGGCTACTAAGAATAAACAACTAGATAGTCAGATCCCACACATACCAAGCATTTCAATCATACACACAATATGCTCGATATGTGCAAATACAACAAGGCATCACAACATGACTCTACAACATAAGTACTTTTATTTAAAGGCTCAGAGAGCCATACATAGCACACACACAAGTATGGGTCACACGGCCCACATTCAAGTCATACAAGCATACAAGCCAACAGCGAAAGTAACTTGTCTGAGTACAGACAACTAGTAAAACAAAAGAGGCTTGGGGAAGCCTGGCTATACTACATGGTCCTTCACCAGCTCAGGATTACCACCTGGGCCTCAGTCTACTCATCGATGTCAACGTCTACGAAGAACTCATCAGAAGGGGTTGCAGCGTCTTCTGAAAAATGTAAATTAAAGCAACATGAGTACAAAGGTACTCAGCAAGACTTACATCAGATCCTACATACATGCACATTATCAGGAAGGGTTGGTGGGGTTATTGCAGCAAGCCAGCTTTGACTCTTGTCTAAGCTATCCTATGAGACACCAACTTGAAAGGGTTTTGCGCACTCGAGTCCACTACTCACCACTTCAATACACCACCGAGGATCCACCTCCGTCATCCTACGGAAGAGCCATCCTCGGCACTCACGCTTATCTTGAGATTTTTAGTAGTATCCATTTACTTGTCTATGAACTGTATAGGCAACCAAGTAGTCCTTTACCGCGGACGCGGCTATTCGAATAGATGATGTTAACCCTGCAGGGGTGTACTTCTTTATACACGCTCTTACCACTTAGCGCCGTTTACACGACATGTACTTGGCAACCTTCAAGCGGAAGCCCAACGTGGGTGTCGGCCACGACCTACCTAAACACCTAAGTCTCTAGTCCAGGTTTATCACCTATCCAGGTTCCATCCACAGGGAGTCTGGCCGAGGTTTCCACATACGGCCCCGAACGATGTGTACAGGGTTCCCGAGATACCTAACGGGTATCCGGTACACCGTGCCACGTACCTACCGCATCACAGCCCACCCCGCGGTCAGCGCTGTCCACGGCCTCCAGTAGGCTACAAACACCAGAAACTACTTGCAACTCCTGGACAGAGGACTAGGGTGAATAAGAAGCCGAGAGGGTCCATTGGTTTCGGGCCCAATGCATGGTAGTAGCTGAATCTTAAATCACACATACAGATCTCAGTGCTTAGGGTCGGCTTCAATGAAACAACCCACCATGTACTCCTACATGGCCTCTCATCGATACCTTTACCAAATCGTGTTCAACACCTTACTCTCATATCCACATGATCATTTCACTCTAGCCCATCACCCAGATGAACCAGACCTGACACGACTCTAAGCATAGCAGGCATAGCAAGGTAGGAACAACACATGCATATGGCTCAATCAACTCCTACACATGCTAGTGGGTTTCATCTAGTTACTGTGGCAATGACAGGTCATGCAGACGAAATGGGTTCAACTACCGTAGCACACAGCAGTTTGAAACGCATTGTCTTAATGCAGTAAAAGAGAGCAGAAGCGAGAACATGGGATTGTATCGATATGATCAAATGGTTGGTTGCTTGCCTAATGGGTCGGTGCACTGGTATTGTTCTTCGTTAGGGTAATCGTGGTACTCCTCGGAGGCAGAACCTGCCGCAAAGAGCACCGATACACAAACATCACCAAAACAATATGCAACAATATGATGCATGCATGAGACATGGCAAAATGAGTGTGTTGGGCTAATGCAACTAAGACCAGATGGGTTTGAACTAGTTTGAACCAAAGATTCAAGTTTCAAACTCATATGTGGCCCTTTTTAGTGCTTTATCTTGTTCTGTACTAAACAGCAGGTTAAATTGTTTAAACATGCATGAAACCAGTACAGATGGATAGATTGGATTTTTCTGATCATTTTTCATATATAAAACTTTGCATTTGGAGCTACAGATTAATTTCTATGATTTTTTGAAGTTTGTGGTATTTCCTGGAACTTCCTGAATAAAAATAATTCTAGTAAATAAATTATTACGTTAGCATTACGTCAGGATGACGTCAGCGGTCAACGGAACAGTCCAGGTCAACCCTGACTAGTGGGTCCCGTGTGTCAGTGTAATTAGTTTAACTAAATATTAATTAAAACTAATCCTGATTAGTTAGCAGGGCTGGGCCCCACCTGTCATTGACCCAGGGGGGTCAAACTGGGCCCACCCGTGGTCAAATGAGGGGTCAGCGGGGTTAACTCACCGGCGTTTAGCCGCCGGCGAGGCCGAACGCGGCGGCGAGAGTGGTTTTGTGCATTCCGGTGACCAAATGAGCGGCGGAGGGCATCTACGTGTAGCTGGGAGCAAGCCGCAGCTCTTGGTGGTGGTGGTTGAGCTCGGGGTGGCCGGAAACGGCGCCGGCGACGACTTTGGCGGTCACCGGAGTTTGGGTGATGATGAACCCGAAGCTACGGAGCACGGCGAGCCTCGTGGTGAGGTGCTACGGGTTCCTACGAGTGCGGTGAGTGCGTTGGACATGGTGGTGTGGCCAGTGGATGGCCGGAGTCACGTCAGTGACGAACTCCGCGCGGCGCGTGCGGGTGAGCTATGTGCAGTCGCTACGGGGCTTGAGAGCGAGAAAGGAAAGGGGGGAGAGGTAGCTGGGCTCACGGCGGTCTCGAGGGAGCAGACGACGCGGTCGGGGACGAGCTGGTGCGGCGGCGACGGCGAAGGGGATCTCCGGCGATGGCGGAGTCGGGCGAGGTCGGTGCAGAGGCCTCGGGGCAAGCGAGCACTTGGGGCTCGGCTAGCTCGACGAAGAGGAGGGCGGCGGAGCTCCTGGACACGACGACACAGCGCAAGGACGACGGAGAGCGCGACTACGGCGACGGTGCGGCTACGGTGGCGTCGGCCATGGAGCGGGAGAGCGAGGGAGAGAGGCAGGGGGAGAATGGATGTGTCCACGGGGTTCGGAGCACGACGTGGGGCTCGTCCAGGCCAGCAGAGAGGCGAGGGGAGGAAGCAGGGCGGCGGGCAGCTGCGTGGCGCGCGCTGGTGCCGCCGTCGAGCACCTGCCTGCCTGCCTGGCGAAGGCAAGCAGCTCGGTGGAGCGGCTGCCGGGCTGGGCCGGCTAGGTGGGCTGGCTGGTGGGCTGCCATGTTAGTTCCCTCTCTCTCTTTTTATTTATCTATTTTTATTTATTCTGTAACTTTGTGGACTTACTAAAAATGCCTAAACAACTCCAAAATTCACCAAACTGCTCATGGCCATTAACTGGAATATATCCAGCATGGAACATTTTAGTTTGGGATTATTTGAGCATTTAAAATAATTTTTATAATTTAAATGCCCAAACTCAAATACTTATGATTTAATTCAAAGACCTTAGGACGACCTAGAAAATTGTGCACCACTTTTGGCAGAGGTTCTGAACCAGGGCAAAAATGATGGACATTTTAGAAGGGCATTTCAGGTTCATTGAAAATATTTTTAGTAAACCCTAGTTGGTTTCAGAGGGGGCTGGGGGTTCTATCATCCCCATTTCAAGTTTCTGTTGAGAAAAATAGACATGATGCAACACTCTAATGCATGAACTAGCTAGGGTGTGACAGCATGTCCAGGAACCAAGAGGAAGGTCATGGAACAGCTACGAGCATTGGACAAGACGGCGAGGACACCAAGCGCGAGGAACAAGAGGAAGAGCTGCTGGGAAGCTACAGTGCTCGGACGTCCGACAGCCACCGGATGACCGACGATCTCCAGACGTCCGATGCTTGGAGACTCTACCAGCCAGATCGACCGCAACCGAGGCAACCTACAGCGCCCGGACGACCGCCAGACACCGGACGTCTGACACTCACCAGCGCCCGGACGACCGACACCGACCAGACGTCCGACCCCACCTGTCCAGAGCCAAAACGCCGGACGTCCTACATGCACCGGACGACCGGACCCTCGCGAGCCTCCGGACGTACAGTACCTGTCGGACGGGCCGACGCCTGTGCGTCCGCCCGTGTGTTGGGCTGAAGCCACTTACCCCTTCGTGGACCTAGACTATATATACTCCTCCACCTCCTCCTAGAAAAGGTTAGCGTTGATTTAGCTCATTTGTGAGATAGAGCCTCGCTCATCCATCAGATCTCCTCCTCGTGAGAGACCAAGGCCTCTTCGGAGAAGATCCACTTGGATTCAAGACCCCTTTACGGGAAGATCCCCTCGTGGATTCAAGACCTCCTCTCGGAGAAGAACGGCTACCTTTGCATCCTTACCTTTGTTGATTATGGATCATGTGTTACTCTTTGTTTTCGGTGATCTAGCCCTTGTGTGATCGATTACTTGTCGGTTTAGTGAGTTTCTCTTGTTCCTCTCTGTGTTCTTCCTCGTGTTCTTCTGCTCGTTCATCGTGGTTCCCCGTAGGATCCACTCCAAACGTGAAAGATCATCACCATAGGGTTTCGCCCTACATCAAGTTACTTTGGAAGACGCTATGCGCCAAGCTCGGAATCAAGCTCTTATTCTCATCCGCTTACCATCCCCAAACCGACGGCCAAACGGAGGTGACGAACCGGACACTATCCACTCTACTTCGCATGTTGATCAAGAAGAACATCAAGGAGTGGTGATGAGGACATCAATACCATTGTTACACCCACAGCCCCTGCTGCTATACATACTGGACCAATTACTAGAGCTCGTGCACGCCAACTAAATTACCAGGTACTTTCGTTTCTTGGTAATGATTCTAATGTTCATGAGAATATGATGCTGCCTAAATTGGATACATTTGTTTTGCTTACAAATGAAGGGCCTAGCTTGGAGAAGGATGAACATTGGAGCAAGAACAAGCATGGAGATGATGGCATGCGCAAGGGGAACAAGAACGGAGTTACAAGTGATGATTTCAGGACTTTGAAGCCACCATAATGAGTGCATGAAGCCTTGGATGAAATATACAAGATGCCACTTCATAAATTTCGTCCCGAGGCTATTCTAGGTGCTGCGTCACCTTATTATTGGGCCAGGCCCATGTAATTTCGAAATACATAAGTATAGGCTATTTTTAGAGTCCGTATGTGTGGGGAAACAAGAGATAGGGTTAGTTTCGGACCCCTCCACCAAGGGCCACGAAATTCCCCCCTCTTCCTCCATATATACAGCCCTTAGGGCATCGTTTAGACTTTGGGTTTTGTTTAGATTAAAAGTTCGCCATAGCTGCAACTTCGCGTACTTCGTTTGTGTTCAACGACCAGACAAAGGCGTCACAGAACCCCACCTTGATCAATAAAGCTTTCATCTTATATTCGCAATATCCAGATTGCAATCTTAGTTTCTTGCTTGTTCTTCGTTTGCTCGTAGGAAACAGACCCTCGTGGTCAGGTTGATCGTGCTCCGGCGTGGTCAATAACCTCTCGGAGTTGGTTTAGCGATTGCTAAGGCGCGACGTCCTCGCACGTTCGTAGTCGGATCGTCAAAGTCGACTTCCACCAAAGCGAAATCCACCATCTCATCGAAAGACGGGACACCTTTGCCTCTATCATTTCGGACCCCTCCACCAAGGGCCACGAAATTCCCCCTCTCTTCCTCCATATATACAACCCTTAGGGCATCATTTAGACTTTGGGTTTTGTTCCAGGTTGCTCAGTGAGATTTTACAGTTTTTCGTAGTTTAGATCGAGTCTGTTCTTCATACCTATAGTCCACTAAAAAACCACAAAATAAAATTAGGGTTAGTTCATCATATCCGAACCAATCTGAGCCTTTGCATAATCTTTTTAGGGTTTTGCTTTGTTGAATTTGCGGTTGCATCGTCGTGTCTAGTTGCTGGTCTTAGCGTCTAGTCTTTTAGAGTTTTGAGTTCTGGTCATAAGTTGTCACGCCGCCACCGCACCATCATCATCGCCCCTGCCACCTACCACCACCGCTCTGAATCCGTATCCATATACCACCACCAATCCTTGTCCATATACCACCACCGATCCATATCCATATACTACCACCGCTACCGCCACCGCTGCCATATGCCACCACCATATATCCACCAGCAATCCGAGTTCCTTGCATATTAGGTTTGTTTTCGAGATTCATCTAGTTTGCGATTCGTGTTTCCTTGCCGGAGTAGGTTTCGGAAAAAAGAGTCCGGAAACCACCCTCCGTTTAGGCCCAAAATTTTCCAAAAACGCACTTGACAAAAAAAATCTGGCTATCCTATTTTTGGGTGTTTCTAAGCGTATTGAGAAAGTCGCCGTTATAGAAAGTTTTTTTGACCCGTTTCCAGTTTTTGGGTCCGGGCAGTCGAAAAAAATTGGTCGAAAAAATTTCGTGCCCATCCTGTTAGTTTGACCTAGGAAGAGTTTTGAGACACTCGCCATTATAGTGATTTTTTGCAAAAAAAAGAGCAGCGCAAAAAAAGCAGCGCAAAAAAAAGAGCGGTTTTTTCTCCAAAGTGTGCTTTTCCCTTGTTTACATGCAGCGTCGTGATTTTGTTAGTGTTCTAGGCTCGCGTCTCTAGCACAGTCTAGCCTAGGACCAGCACAGTACCGTCGTTGAGCGTTTATTCAACTTTGCATCTCTGAATTGATTATTGCTGACCCTTTTTGCTACCATATTATAAGCCTTCCTAGCTCCACATACATCTACGTCGTGCATTTGACTCTCCCTGGTAATCGCTCTATCCAAGCTTTGAGAGTTTTGACTACAACGGTTCCCGATCACCGCCTGCTGCTGGGTAAGAACTCGTAAGAATTTGAGATTTACTTGACGGATTTGTGACACCCACCACCACCTCTTGTTAGTAGTCTGTAGGATCATATTCTGTGTGTTTCTATTGCTGCTAACCATGCCAGAATCACAAGCCGACGAGACTGACTGGGAGAACATGACGAATAAGGATTTGCATGATAAATTTCAGTAAATGATGAGTGGACAGGTGCAAGATGTGTTAAATAGATTTGAAGAGGCCATGGAGAAGATAGATGGCATGGAGAAGACGTTCGAAACAAAGCTCGATAACAAGTTTAATGAATTGCTCGCGCGTCTTCCACCACCACCACCCGCTGCACCTAACGCACCTCTCCAACAACAACAACAACGACTACCTCCACATCGCGAAATAGACCTCCACCGAGCGAGCCGTGTCCCTCTTGCGTTTGGCCAAACTATTTGTGCTGCTGTTGATACTACTGTGGCTCCTGCTGCTGATGCGGCGGAGGATGATTATGTGGGAGATTACGAGGATGAGGTTGATCAAAATCAGAACTACGTGCAACCACCTGCACCACAACCACCAGGTCGTCCACATGCAAATATTCGCAATGGTAGGCCTACACCACCACCTCAGGTACGAGATGATGTCCATATTCCTAAACTGAAATTGAATATTCCATCATTTGAGGGTAGATATGTTCCTGATATATATCTTACTTGGGAGTTAGAAACTGAACAACGATTTACATGTTTACAATATCCTGAGGAGAGACAGGTTGCTGCTCTTGTTTGTGCTTTCACTAGTTTTGCATGTGTATGGTGGCCTGAACATTGTAGATTATATCCTATTCCAACTACTTGGGCTGCTTTGAAAACTGCTATGCGTATGCATTGCGTTCCACCATATTATCAACGTGAATTGCTTCAAAAATTGCAGCATTTAAGACAAGGGAAAATTCTGTAGAAGAATATTATCAGGAATTACAAACTGGCATGATTAGAGGTGGTATTGTTGAGGAGAATGAAGCTATGCTTGCACATTTTCTGGTGGATTAAATAGAGAGATTCAGACCATTCTAGACTATAAGGAGTATACTTATACACTCGTTTATTCCATCTTGCTTGTAAAGCTGAACGTGAAGTGCAGGATCGACAAGCATTGGCGCGAACTAACTTTTCTGCAGGCCGACCTTCATCATGGACACCGCGTGCATCTTCTACTTCAACTGCACCAGCACCTAAATCAAGTGCCTCCTCTAGCCGTGATACAAGAAAACAGGCACAGCCACCATTATCTGCCAAGAGCGCACCTGTCGGGCCTGCACAGAGTTCTTCTTCTTCCATGGCATCAACAGGGCACACAAGTGATATTATTTGTTGTCGTTGTAAGGGAGGAGGTCATTATGCGAGATTGTGCAAATCTCAGCGTGTGATGATTGCTACCGAGGATGGTGGATATGAGTCCGCTAGTGACTATGGTGAGGAGACTTTGGCTCTTATTACACGTGAAGAACATGGTGGAGATGATTCTGATCATGAGACGCAATACATGGCTCCTGAAGACGCTGACAGGAATGAATGTTTAGTTGCTCAACGTGTTTTGAGTGTGCAGGTCACACAAGCTGAGAAAAATCAGAGGCACAATTTGTTCCATACCAAGGGAGTTGTGAAGGAACGTTCTGTGCGCATCATCATAGACGGAGGTAGCTGCAACAACTTGGCTAGCATGGAGATGGTGGAGAAGCTTTCTCTCACCACAAGACCACATCCACATCCTTACTACATCCAATGGTTCAACAATAGTGGCAAGGTTAAGGTAACACGTACTGTTCGTGTGCATTTTAGTATCTCTACATATGCTGATTATCTTGGTTGTGATGTGGTACCTATGCAAGCATGTTCCTTAATACTTGGTAGACCATGGCAATTTGATAAAAATTCTGTACACCATGGTAGAAACAATCAGTATACTCTTGTTCATAAGGATAAAAATATTACTTTGCTTCCTATGACTCCTGATTCTATTTTGCAAGATGATATTAATAGAGCTAATAAAGCAAAACAGGAGAAGAGTAAGAGTGAAAATCAGATTGTGGCAAAAGAATTTGAGCAACAAATGAAGCCTAATAATAAACCATCTAGTGTTGCTCCTGAAATTAAATTGAAAAGTGCATGTTTATTTGCCACCAAATCTGATATTCATGAGCTAGATTTCAGCAAATCTGTTTGCTATGCTTTTGTGTGCAAAGAGGCATTATTATCAATCGAGGACGTGCCTTCCTCTTTGCCTCCTGCTGTCACTAACATTTTGCAGGAGTTCGCTGACGTCTTTCCACAAGACGTGCCACCGGGATTACCGCCTATTCGAGGGATTGAGCATCAGATTGACATAATTCCTGGTGCTTCACTGCCATACCGTGCGCCATACCGTACCAATCAAGAGGAGACGAAGGAGATTATGTGTCAAGTACAAGAGCTTCTCGAAAAAGGTTATATACGCGAATCCCTTAGTCCTTGTGCTGTTCCTATTATTCTAGTGCCAAAAAAGGATGGTACATCATGTATGTGTGTTGATTGTAGAGGCATTAATAATATTACTATTCATTATCGTCATCCTATTCCTAGGCTAGATGATATGCTTGATGAATTGAGTGGCTCTACAATATTCTCCAAAGTTGATTTGCATAGTGGATACCATCAAATTTGTATGAAATTGGGAGATGAATGGAAAACAACATTTAAAACTAAGTTTGGATTATATGAGTGGTTAGTCATGCCTTTTGGGTTAACTAATGCACCTAGTACTTTCATGAGATTAATGATAGAGGCGAGGGTCCCGATTTTTCGATGAGATGATAACTATCGATTTGGTGGAGACGACTTTGACGATCCGACTACAAACGTGCACGACGTTGCGCCTTAGCAATCGCTAAACCAATCTCCTGAGGTTACTGACGATGCTGGAAGCACGGTCAGCCTGACCACGAAGGTCTATTCCTGCAAGCAATCGAAGAACGAGCAAGAATATGATAAAGCAATCTAAATATTACAAATATATATGAAGTATTGATAATGGTGGGGATCCGGAAGCGGTCTTGGTCTGGTCGTTGGACACAAACGAAGTACACGAAGTTGCAATGGCTAACTTTTAACTAAACAAGTCCCAAGGAAAAGCTACTAGATGGATCTACTTATATAGGAGCAAGGGGTGGCGGCCAAGGAGGTGGGAGGACGTCCCAGGGCAGCCTAAAACTAAATCTAGGTCGTACAAGGCCAATGGGCCCAAGTGGAGGTGATGTAACACCTTTGGACTTGTAGTTTGACTCGGATTCTGCTGCAGCATCAGATTGTTTCGTCCACAACTCAACGCTCCGGACGAATTTGAAGGTGATTCCAATTGGGTTGGAAAGTGCACGAAATCTAGTTTCCAACAAAAAAAAGAATCACCCAATTCGGAGTCCGTATGAAAAACTTGTGTGCGTTTTGAGTCAGGTATGTCTGTGCAGTCCGAATCTGAATCCAGAACGTGAGAGACTTGGACTCTATCTTCTCTTGGGCCAAAAGTGACGTGAGAGAACTTTTTGGACAGCAAATAAACATCTCTTTCTTCCTTATCTTCATATGTGGATTGTACAAATGTCCCATACACCTGCAATTAGACAAAACACAAAAGTGTGTGAAGTATTTTTGTTCTGGATAAAAAAATAGATTATTGAATAGTTTGCACTAGAAATCACCTGACAAATATGCATATATGCAATATTTTTGGTCATATCCAAGGTAGTCATGTCCTCATCAATTAATGAACGAAGTTTTACGTGCTTTCATTGGACGATTTGTGGTAGTTTACTTTGATGACATATTGATTTATAGCACATCTTTGGAAGAACATTTGGAACATTTATGTGCTGTTTTTATTGCTCTATTGGATGCATGTTTGTTTGGTAACCTTGGGAAATGCACCTTTTGCATCGACCGAGTATCTTTTCTTTGCTATTTTGTTACTCCACAGGGAATTGAAGTTGATAAAGCCAAGATTGACGCAATTGAGAGTTGGCCGCAGCCCAAAACGGTCACACAAGTGAGGAGTTTTCTTGGCCTCGCTGGATTCTATAGGCGTTTTGTGAGAGATTTCAGCACCATTCCTGCATCTCTTAATGAGCTTACAAAGAAAGATGTGCCTTTTCTTTGGGGTACCGCACAGGAAGAAGCCTTCATAGTATTGAAAGATAAGTTGACACATGCTCCTTTACTCCAACTTCTTGATTTTAATAAGACTTTTGAGCTTGAATGTGATGCTAGTGGAATTGGATTAGGAGGTGTGTTATTACAAGATGGCAAACCTGTTGCATATTTTTCTGAAAAATTGAGTGGGCCTAGTCTGAATTATTCTACTTATGATAAAGAATTATATGCTCTTGTTTGGACTTTAGAAACATGGCAACATTATTTATGGCCCAAAGAATTTGTTATACATTCTGATCATGAATCTTTGAAACATATTAAAAGTCAACCTAAACTGAATCGTAGAGATGCTAAATGGGTTGAATTCATTGAGACTTTCCCTTATGTCATTAAACACAAGAAGGGAAAAGAAAATGTTATTGCTGATGCATTGTCTCGTCGCTATACTATGCTTTCACAACTTGACTTCAAAATATTTGGTTTGGAGACCATCAAAGATCAATATGTGCATGATGCTGATTTTAAAGATGTAATGCAGAATTGTAAAGAAGGAAGAATGTGGAACAAGTTCGTCGTTAACGATGGATTTGTGTTTCGTGCTAACAAGCTATGCATTCCAGCTAGCTCTGTTCGTCTTTTGTTGTTGCAGGAGGCGCATGGAGGAGGATTAATGGGACACTTTGGCATGAAGAAGACGGAGGACGTACTTGCTACACATTTCTTTTGGCCAAAGATGAGACGGGATGTTGAGTGTTTTATTGCTTGCTGCACTACATGTCAAAAAGCTAAGTCACGACTCAATCCTCATGGTTTATATATGCCTTTGCCTGTACCTAGTTTTCCTTGGGAGGATATATCTATGGTGATGAGGACATCAATACAATTGTTACACCCACAGCCCCTGCTGCTATACATACTGGACCAATTACTAGAGCTCGTGCACGCCAACTAAATTACCAGGTACTTTCGTTTCTTTGTAATGATTCTAATGTTCATGAGAATATGATGCTGCCTAAATTGGATACATTTGTTTTGCTTACAAATGAAGGGCCTAGCTTGGAGAAGGATGAACATTGGAGCAAGAACAAGCATGGAGATGATGGCATGCGCAAGGGGAACAAGAACGGAGTTACAAGTGATGATTTCAGGACTTTGAAGCCACCATAATGGGTGCATGAAGCCTTGGACGAAATATACAAGATGCCACTTCATAAATTTCGCCCCGAGGCTATTTTAGGTGCTGCGTCACCTTATTATTGGGCCAGGCCCATGTAATTTCGAAATACATAAGTATAGGCTATTTTTCGAGTCCGTATGTGTGGGGAAACAAGAGATAGGGTTGATTTCGGACCCCTCCACCAAGGGCCACGAAATCCCCCCCCCCTCTTCCTCCATATATACAGCCCTTAGGGCATCGTTTAGACTTTGGGTTTTGTTTAGATTAAAAGTTCGCCATAGCTGCAACTTCGCGTACTTCGTTTGTGTTCAACGACCAGACAAAGGCGTCACAGAACCCCACCTTGATCAATAAAGCTTTCATCTTATATTCGCAATATCCAGATTGCAATCTTAGTTTCTTGCTTGTTCTTCGTTTGCTCGCAGGAAACAGACCCTCGTGGTCAGGTTGATCGTGCTCCGGCGTGGTCAATAACCTCTCGGAGTTGGTTTAGCGATTGCTAAGGCGCGACGTCCTCGCACGTTCGTAGTCGGATCGTCAAAGTCGACTTCCACCAAAGCGATATCCATCATCTCATCGAAAGACGGGGCACCTTTGCCTCGATCAAGTGGTATCAGATTTCCAGGTTGCTCGGTGAGATTTTACAGTTTTTCGTAGTTTAGATCGAGTCTGTTCTTCATACCTATAGTCCACGAAAAAGCCACAAAAAATTAGGGTTAGTTCATCATATCCGAACCAATCTGAGCCTTTGCATAATCTTTTTAGGGTTTTGCTTTGTTGAATTTGCGGTTGCATCGTCGTGTCTAGTTGCTGGTCTTAGAGTCTAGTCTTTTAGAGTTTCGAGTTCTGGTCATAAGTTGTCACGCCGCCGCCGCACCATCATCATCACCCCTACCATCTACCACCACCGCTTATCCGCCACCGCTTCGAATCCGTACCCATATACCACCAAAGCTGTCATATACCACCACCGCTTCCATCTACCACCATATATCCACTACCAATCAGAGTTCTTGTCATATTAGGTTTGTTTTCGAGATCCATCTAGATTCCGATTCGTGTTTCCTTGCCGGAGTAGGTTTCGGAAAAAAAAAGTCTGGAAACCACCCTCCGTTTAGGCCCAAAATTTTTTGCAAACGCATTTTTCAAAAAAATTTCTGGCTATCCTATTTTTAGGTGTTTCTGAGTGTTTTGAGACAGGTGCCATTATAGGAAGTTTTTTTTGACCCATTTCCAGTTTTTAGGTCCGGGCAGTCAAAAAAAAATTGGTCGAAAAAATTTCGTGCCCATCCTGTCAGTTTGAGCTAGGAAGAGTTTTGAGACACTCGCCATTATAGTAATTTTCCGCAAAAAAAAACAGCGCAAAAAAAAGAGCGAAAAAAAATTCCAGAGTGTGCTTTTCCCTTGTTTACGTGCCGCGCCTTGATTTTGTTGGTGTTCTAGGCTCGCGTCTCTAGCACAGTCTAGCCTAGGACCAGCACAGTACCGTCGTTGAGTGTTTATTCAACTTTGCATCTCTGAATTGATTATTGCTGACCCTTTTTGCTACCATATTATAAGCCTTCCCAGCTCCACATACATCTACGTCGTGCGTTTGACTCTCCCTGGTAATCGCTCTATCCAAGCTTTGAGAGTTTTTGACTACAACGGTTGCCGATCATCGCCTGCTGCTGGGTAAGAACTGGTAAGAATTTGAGATTTGCTTGACGGATTTGTGACACCCACCACCACCTCTTGTTAGTAGTCTGTAGGATCATATTCTTGTGTGTTTCTATTGCTGCTAACCATGCCAGGATCACAAGCCGACGAGACTGACTGGGAGAACATGATGAATAAGGATTTGCATGATAAATTTCAGCAAATGATGAGTGGACAGGTGCAAGATGTGCTAAACAGATTTGAAGAGGCCATGGAGAAGATAGATGGCATGGAGAAGACGTTCGAAACAAAGCTCGATAACAAGTTTAATGAATTGCTCGCGCGTCTTCCACCACCACCACCCGCTGCACCTAACGCACCTCTCCAACAACAACAACGACGACTACCTCCACGTCGCGAAATAGACCTCCGCCGAGCGAGCCATGTTCCTCTTGCCTTTGGCCAAACTATTGGTGCTGCTGTTGATACTTCTGTGGCTCCTGCTGCTGATGCGGAGGAGGATGATTATGTGGGAGATTACGAGGATGAGGTTGCTCAAAATCAGAACTACGTGCAACCACCAGCACCACCACCAGCAGGTCGACCTCAGGTATATATTCGTAATGGTAGGCCTGCACCACCACCTCAGGTACGAGATGATGTCCATATTCCTAAACTGATATTGAATATTCCACCATTTGAGGGTAGATATGTTCCTGATATATATCTTACTTGGGAGTTAGAAACTGAACAACGTTTTACATGTTTACAATATCCCGAGGAGAGACGGGTTGCTGCTGCTGTTTGTGCTTTCACTAGTTTTGCATGTGTCTGGTGGTCTGAACATTGTAGATTATATCCTATTCCAACTACGTGGGCTGCTTTGAAAATTGCTATGCGTACGCGTTGGGTTCCACCATATTATCAACGTGAATTGCTTCAAAAATTGCAGCGTTTAAGACAAGGAAAAAATTCTGTAGAAGAATATTATCAGGAATTACAAACTGGCATGATTCGATGTGGTATTGTTGAGGAGAATGAAGCTATGCTTGCACGTTTTCTGGTTGGATTAAATAGAGAGATTCAGACCATTCTAGACTATAAGGAGTATACTAATATCACTCGTTTATTCCATCTTGCTTGTAAAGCTGAACATGAAGTGCAGGATCGACAAGCATTGGCACAAACTAACTTTTCTGCAGGCCGACCTTCATCATGGACACCGCGTGCATCTTCTACTTCAACTGCACCAGCACCTCAATCAGGTGCCTCCTACAGCCGTGATACAAGAAAACAGGAACAACCACCATTATCTGCCAAGAGCGCACCTGCCGGGCCTGCACAGAGTTCTTCTTCCAGGGCATCAACAGGGCACACAAGTGATATTATTTGTCATCGTTGTAAGGGAGGAGGTCATTATGCGAGAGAATGCAAATCTCCGCGTGTGATGATTGCTACCGAGGGTGGTGGATATGAGTCCGCTAGTGACTGTGATGAGGAGACATTGGCTCTTATTACACGTGAAGAACATGGTGGAGATGATTCTGATCATGAGACGCAATACATGGCTCCTGAAGACGCTGACAGGTATGAATGTTTAGTTGCTCAACGTGTTTTGAGTGTGCAGGTCACACAAGCTGAGCAAAATCAGAGGCACAATTTGTTCCATACCAAGGGAGTTGTGAAGGAACGTTCTGTGCGCGTCATAATAGACGGAGGGAGCTGCAACAACTTGGCTAGCATGGAGATGGTGGAGAAGCTTTCTCTCACCACAAGACCACATCCACATCCTTACTACATCCAATGGTTCAACAATAGCGGCAAGGTTAAGGTAACACGTACTGTTCGTGTGCATTTTAGTATCTCTACATATGCTGATTATGTTGATTGTGATGTGGTACCTATGCAAGCATGTTCCTTATTACTTGGTAGACCATGGCAATTTGATAAAAATTCTGTACACCATGGTAGAAACAATCACTATACTCTTGTTCATAAGGATAAAAATATTACTTTGCTTCCTATGACTCCTGATTCCACTTTGAAAGATGATATTAATAGAGCTAATAAAGCAAAATAGGAGAAGAATAAGAGTGAAAATCAGATTGTGGCAAAAGAATTTGAGCAACAAATGAAGCCTAATAATAAACCATCTAGTGTTGCTTCTGAAATTAAATTGAAAAGTGCATGTTTATTTGCCACCAAATCAGATATTGATGAGCTAGATTTCAGCAAATCTGTTTGCTATGCTTTTGTGTGCAAAGAGGCATTATTTTCATTCGAGGTCGTGCCTTCCTCTTTGCCTCCTGCTGTCACTAACATTTTGCAGGAGTTCGCTGACGTTTTTCCACAAGACGTGCCACTGGGATTACCACCTATTCGAGGGATTGAGCATCAAATTGACTTAATTCCCGGTGCTTCATTGCCAAACCGTGCACCATACCGTACCAACCTAGAGGAGACGAAGGAGATTATGCGTCAAGTACAATAGCTTCTCGACAAAGGTTATATACGCGAATCCCTTAGTCCTTGTGCTGTTCCTATTATTCTAGTGCCGAAAAAGGATGGTACATCACGTATGTGTGTTGATTGTAGAGGCATTAATAATATTACTATTCGTTATCGTCATCCTATTCCTAGGCTAGATGATATGCTTGATGAATTGAGTGGCTCTACAATATTCTCCAAAGTTGATTTGCGTAGTGGCTACCATCAAATTCGTATGAAATTGGGAGATGAATGGAAAACAGCATTTAAAACTAAGTTTGGATTATATGAGTGGTTAGTCATGCCTTTTGGGTTAACTAATGCACCTAGTACTTTCATGAGATTAATGAACGAAGTTTTACGTGCTTTCATTGGACGATTTGTGGTAGTTTACTTTGATGACATATTGATTTATAGCAGATCTTTGGAAGAACATTTGGAACATTTACGTGCTGTTTTTATTGCTATACGTGATGCACGTTTGTTTGGTAACCTTGGGAAGTGCACCTTTTGCAACGACCGAGTGCCTTTTCTTGGCTATGTTGTTACTCCACAGGGAATTGAAGTTGATAAAGCCAAGATTCAAGCTATTGAGAGTTGGCCGCAGCCCAAAACGGTCACACAAGTGAGGAGTTTTCTTGGCCTCGCTGGATTCTATAGGCGTTTTGTGAGAGATTTCAGCACCATTGCTGCACCTCTCAATGAGCTTACAAAGAAAGATGTGCCTTTTCTTTGGGGTACCGCACAGGAAGAAGCCTTCTCCGTATTGAAAGATAAGTTGACACATGCTCCTTTACTCCAACTTCCTGATTTTAATAAGACTTTTGAGCTTGAATGTGATGCTAGTGGAATTGGATTAGGAGGTGTGTTATTACAACATGGCAAACCCGTTGCATACTTTTCTGAAAAATTGAGTGGGCCTAGTCTGAATTATTCTACTTATGATAAAGAATTATATGCTCTTGTTCGGACTTTAGAGACATGGCAACATTATTTATGGCCCAAAGAATTTGTTATACATTCTGATCATGAATCTTTGAAACATATTAAAAGTCAAGCTAAACTGAATCGTAGACATGATAAATGGGTTGAATTCATTGAGACTTTCCCTTATGTCATTAAACACAAGAAGGGAAAAGAAAATGTTATTGCTGATGCATTGTCTCGTCGCTATACTATGCTTTCACAACTTGACTTCAAAATATTTGGTTTGGAGACCATCAAAGATCAATATGTGCATGATGCTGATTTTAAAGATGTAATGCAGAATTGTAAAGAAGGAAGAAT
The DNA here is from genome assembly GCF_002162155.2 of Triticum dicoccoides. Taxonomy (NCBI): domain Eukaryota; kingdom Viridiplantae; phylum Streptophyta; class Magnoliopsida; order Poales; family Poaceae; genus Triticum; species Triticum dicoccoides. Next base: position 288,582,502 of record NC_041387.1, on the reverse strand, counting down.
GTGGAACAAGTTTGTCGTTAACGATGGATTTGTGTTTCGTGCTAACAAGCTATGCATTCCAGCTAGCTCCGTTCGTCTTTTGTTGTTGCAGGAGGCGCATGGAGGAGGATTAATGGGACACTTTGGCGTGAAGAAGACGGAGGACGTACTTGCTACACATTTCTTTTGGCCAAAGATGAGACGGGATGTTGAGCGTTTTATTGCTCGATACACTATATGTCAAAAAGCTAAGTCACGACTCAATCCTCATGGTTTATATATGCCTTTGCCTGTACCTAGTGTTCCTTGGGAGGATATATCTATGGACTTTGTTTTAGGTTTACCTCGAACAAAGAAGGGGAGGGATAGCATATTTGTTGTCGTGGATAGATTCTCGAAAATGGCACACTTTATACCATGTCATAAAAGCGATGATGCTGTTAATGTTGCTGATTTGTTCTTTCGTGAAATTATTCGCTTGCATGGTGTGCCAAATACTATTGTTTCAGATCGTGATACTAAATTTCTTAGCCACTTTTGGAGATGTTTATGGGCTAAGTTGGGGACTAAACAACTTTTTAGTACTACTTGTCACCCCCAAACTAATGGACAAACTGAAGTAGTCAATAGAACGTTGTCTACTATGCTTAGGGCTGTTTTGAAGAATAATAAGAAAATGTGGGAGGAATGCTTGCCTCATATTGAATTTGCTTATAATCGTTCATTGCATTCTACTACTAAGATGTGCCCTTTTGAAGTTGTGTATGGTTTCCTACCTCGTGCACCTATTGATTTGTTGCCTCTTCCATCTTCGGAGAAGGTTAATTTTGATGCTAAACAACGTGCTGAATTGATTTTAAAAATGCATGAGTTAACTAAGGAAAACATTGAGCGTATGAATGCTAAATATAAACTTGCTGGAGATAAGGGTAGAAAACATGTTGTGTTTGCACCTGGAGATCTTGTTTGGTTACATTTGCGTAAGGATAGATTTCCTGATTTGCGCAAATCAAAGCTAATGCCACGTGCTGATGGTCCCTTTAAGGTTTTAGAGAAAATAAATGATAATGCATATAAACTTGAGCTGCCTGCAGATTTTGGGGTTAGTCCCACTTTTAACATTGCAGATTTGAAGCCTTATTTGGGTGAGGAAGATGAACTTCCGTCGAGGACGACTTCATTTCAAGAAGGGGAGGATGATGAGGACATCAATACAATTGTTACACCCACAGCCCCTGCTGCTATACATACTGGACCAATTACTAGAGCTCGTGCACGCCAACTAAATTACCAGGTACTTTCGTTTCTTGGTAATGATTCTAATGTTCATGAGAATATGATGCTGCCTAAATTGGATACATTTGTTTTGCTTACAAATGAAGGGCCTAGCTTGGAGAAGGATGAACATTGGAGCAAGAACAAGCATGGAGATGATGGCATGCGCAAGGGGAACAAGAACGGAGTTACAAGTGATGATTTCAGGGCTTTGAAGCCACCATAATGGGTGCATGAAGCCTTGGACGAAATATACAAGATGCCACTTCATAAATTTCGTCCCGAGGCTATTTTAGGTGCTGCGTCACCTTATTATTGGGCCAGGCCCATGTAATTTCGAAATACATAAGTATAGGCTATTTTTAGAGTCCGTATGTGTGGGGAAACAAGAGATAGGGTTGATTTCGGACCCCTCCACCAAGGGCCACGAAATTCCCCCCTCTTCCTCCATATATACAGCCCTTAGGGCATCGTTTAGACTTTGGGTTTTGTTTAGATTAAAAGTTCGCCATAGCTGCAACTTCGCGTACTTCGTTTGTGTTCAACGAACAGACAAAGGCGTCACAGAACCCCACCTTGATCAATAAAGCTTTCATCTTATATTCGCAATATCCAGATTGCAATCTTAGTTTCTTGCTAGTTCTTCGTTTGCTCGCAGGAAACAGACCCTCGTGGTCAGGTTGATCGTGCTCCGGCGTGGTCAATAACCTCTCGGAGTTGGTTTAGCGATTGCTAAGGCGCGACGTCCTCGCACGTTCGTAGTCGGGTCGTCAAAGTCGACTTCCACCAAAGCGAAATCCACCATCTCATCGAAAGACGGGACACCTCCGCCTCTATCATGGTGGGTGTCACAAATCCGTCATGCAAAACTCAAATTCTTACCGGTTCTTACCCAGCAGCAGGCGGTGATCGGCAACCGTTGTAGTCAAAACTCTCAAAGCTTGGATAGAGCTATTTCCAGGGAGAGTCAAACACACGACGTAGATGTATGTGGAGCTGGGAAGGCTTATAATATGGTAGCAAAAAGGATCAGCAATAATCAATTCAGAGATGCAAAGTTGAATAAACGCTCAACGACAGTACTGTGCTAGTCCTAGGCTAGACCATGCTAGAGACGCGAGCCTAGAACACTAACAAAATCACGGCGCTGCACGTAAACAAGGGAGAAGCACACTCTGGAATTTGTTTTTGCTCTTTTTTTGCGCTCCTCTTTTTTTTGCAAAAAATCACTATAATGGCGAGTGTCTCAAAACTCTTCCCAGATCAAACTGATAGGATGGGCACGAAATTTTTTTGACAACTTTTTTTTCGGAAATCAGGGCAGCGACGACGAAAAAGTGTGACAAAAAATCACTATGATGGCGAGTGTCTCAAAACACTCCCTGGGACCTAAAAATAGGATAGGGAAAAAATATTTTCGGTCGCCGAAATTTTGGCCTAAAAACTGCCCGGGGGTCTCCAGACTCCCTTTTTTCGAAACCTACTCAGGCAAGGAAACATGAATCGGAAATTCGATGGATTTCGAAAACAAACCTAATATGCAAAGAACTTGGATTGGTGGTGGATATATGGTGGTATATGGTAGCGGTGGTAGTATATGGATATGGATCGGTGGTGGTATATGGATACGGATTGGTGGTGGTATATGTATACGGATTCAGAGCGGTGGTGGTAGGTGGCAGGAGCGATGATGATGGTGCGGTGGCGGCGTGACAACTTATGACCAGAACTCAAAACTCTAAAAGACTAACTCTAAGACCAGCAACTTGACGTGACGATGCAACCGCAAATTCAACAAAGCAAAATACTAAAAAGACTATGCAAAGGCTCAGACTGGTTCGGACAGGATGAACTAACCCTAATTTTTTTGGCTCTTTCGTGGACTATAGGTATGAAGAACAGACTCGATCTAAACTACGAAAAACTATAAAATCTCACCGAGCAACCTGGAAATCTGACACCACTTGATAGAGGCAAAGGTGTCCCATCTTTCGATGAGATTATGGATATCGCTTTGGTGGAAGTTGACTTTGACGATCCGACTACGAACGTGCGAGGACGTCGCGCCTTAGCAATCGCTAAACCAACTCCAAGAGGTTATCGACCCCGCCGGAGCATGATCAACCTGACCACGAGGGTCTGTTTCCTGCGAGCAAATGAAGAACAAGCAAGAAACTGAGATTGCAATCTGGATATTGCAAATATAAGAGGAAAGCTTTATTAATGAAGGTGTGATTCTGTGACGTCTTGGTCTGGTAATTGAACACAAACGAAGTACGCGAAGTTGCAGCTATGGCGAACTTTTAATCTAAACAAAACCCCAAAATCTAAACGACGCCCTAAGGGCTATATATATGGAGGAAGAGGGGGGGGGGATTTCGTAGCCCTTGGGTAAGGGGTCCGAAACCAACCCTATCTCTTGTTTTCCCACACATACGGACTCTAAAAACAACCAACACTCAAGTATTTCGAAAATACATGGGCCTGGCCCAATAATAAGGTGACGCAGCACCTAGAATAGCCTCTCGACAAAAGTTATGAAGTAGCACCTAAAATGGAATATTTCGTCCAAGGCTTCATGCATTCATTATGGCGGCTTCAACATCCTGAAATCATCACTTGTAACTCCGTTCTTGCTCCCCTTGCGCATGCCATCATCTCCATGCTTGTTCTTGCTCCAATGTTCATCCTTCTCCAAGCTAGGCCCTTCATTTGTAAGCAAAACAAATGTATCCAATTTATGCAGCATCATATTCTCATGAACATTAGAATCATTACCAAGAAACGAAAGTACCTGGTAATTTAATTGGCGTGCGCGAGCTCTAGTAATTGGTCCAGTATGTATAGCAGCAAGGGCTGTGGGTGTAACAATGGTATTGATGTCCCCATCACAGGAGAACCAAGGTATCAATCCAATAGGACGTGCAAGCAATTCTCCGATCTATGCACCTGCACAAACAATCAAACACTTGCACCCAACGTGATAAAGGGGTTGTCAATCTCTTCAAGGCCACTTGCAAGGATGAGATCTGATAGAGATAGGTATAAAATATTAGTAAAACATATAACAAAGTAAAAACAAACAAATTGCAGTAAGGTATGTTTGGGTTATTTGGTTTATAGATCTAAAATATATGATGGAAAATAGACCCGGGGGCCATAGGTTTCACCAGAGGCTTCTCTCTTCAAAGAAAACATATGATGGGTAACAAATTACTACCGAGCAATTGATAGAAAAGCGCAAAGTTATGACGATATCCAAGACAATGTGATGTAGGGTAGAACCCTAGGAGGGACCTTTTCATACTTGGAGGGGGGAAAAAGGAGGGAAACAACAAGAACAACAAGAACACAAAGAAGCAATCACTCAACAATCCCGGATTACACATCCACTAGAGTAGCAACACAAGATACACAAGTCACAAACACAATCAAAGGAAAGATACAATGGCAAAGTTCATCCCAAATCCAAAGGAAGAGGGGTCTTGAATGTAGTCTTCTCCCAATGGAGGTCTTGAAATCCTCAAGGATTCTTCCCTAGGGGGTCTTGATCCTCCAAGAGGGAAGGTAATGGAGCAAAGCCCACAAATATCTCATGTAATGCTTTGCTAACCCTAAACATGGTCCTAGGTACGGTGATGAGGACATGACTACCTTGGATATGACCAAAAATATTGCATATATGCATATTTGTCAGGTGATTTCTAGTGCAAACTATTCAATAATCTATTTATGTTATCCAGAACAAAAATACTTCACACACTTTTGTGTTTTGTCTAATTGCAGGTGTATGGGACATTTGTACAATCCACATGTGAAGATAAGGAAGAAAGAGATGTTTATTTGCTGTCCAAAAAGTTCTCTCACGTCACTTTTGGCCCAAGAGAAGATAGAGTCCAAGTCTCTCACGTTCTGGATTCAGATTCGGACTGCACAGACATACCTGACTCAAAACGCACACAAGTTTTTCATACGGACTCCGAATTGGGTGATTCTTTTTTTGTTGGAAACTAGATTTCGTGCACTTTCCAACCCAATTGGAATCACCTTCAAATTCGTCCGGAGCATTGAGTTGTGGACGAAACAATCTGATGCTGCAGCAGAATCCGAGTCAAACTACAAGTCCAAAGGTGTTGAATCACCTCCACTTGGGCCCATTGGCCTTGTACGACCTAGATTTAGTTTTAGGCTGCCTTGGGACGTCCTCCCACCTCCTTGGCCGCCACCCCTTTGATAGAGGCAAAGGTGTCCCGTCTTTCGATGAGATGGTGGATTTCGCTTTGGTGGAAGTCGACTTTGACGATCCGACTACGAACGTGCGAGGACGTCGCGCCTTAGCAATCGCTAAACCAACTCCGAGAGGTTATTGACCACGCCGGAGCACGATCAACCTGACCACGAGGGTGATAGAGGCGAGGGTCCCGATCTTTCGATGAGATGATGGATATCGCTTTGGTGGAAGTCGACTTTGACGATCCGACTACGAACGTGCGAGGACGTCGCGCCTTAGCAATCGCTAAACCAACTCCGAGAGGTTATTGACCACGCCGGAGCACGATCAACCTGACCACGAGGGTCTGTTTCCTGCGAGCAAACGAAGAACAAGCAAGAAACTAAGATTGCAATCTGGATATTGCGAATATAAGATGAAAGCTTTATTGATCAAGGTGGGGTTCTGTGACGCCTTTGTCTGGTCGTTGAACACAAACGAAGTACGCGAAGTTGCAGCTATGGCGAACTTTTAATCTAAACAAAACCCAAAGTCTAAACGATGCCCTAAGGGCTGTATATATGGAGGAAGAGGGGGGGAATTTCGTGGCCCTTGGTGGAGGGGTCCGAAATCAACCTTATCTCTTGTTTCCCCACACATACGGACTCTAAAAATAGCCTATACTTATGTATTTCGAAATTACATGGGCCTGGCCCAATAATAAGGTGACGCAGCACCTAAAATAGCCTCGGGACGAAATTTATGAAGTGGCATCTTGTATATTTCGTCCAAGGCTTCATGCACCCATTATGGTGGCTTCAAAGTCCTGAAATCATCACTTGTAACTCCGTTCTTGTTCCCCTTGGGCATGTCATCATCTCCATGCTTGTTCTTGCTCCAATGTTCATCCTTCTCCAAGCTAGGCCCTTCATTTGTAAGCAAAACAAATGTATCCAATTTAGGCAGCATCATATTCTCATGAACATTAGAATCATTACCAAGAAACGAAAGTACCTGGTAATTTAGTTGGCGTGCACGAGCTCTAGTAATTGGTCCAGTATGTATAGCAGCAGGGGCTGTGGGTGTAACAATTGTATTGATGTCCTCATCATCCTCCCCTTCTTGAAATGAAGTCGTCCTCGACGGAAGTTCATCTTCCTCACCCAAATAAGGCTTCAAATCTGCAATGTTAAAAGTGGGACTAACCCCAAAATCTGCAGGCAGCTCAAGTTTATATGCATTATCATTTATTTTCTCTAACACCTTAAAGGGACCATCAGCACGTGGCATTAGCTTTGATTTGCGCAAATCAGGAAATCTATCCTTACGCAAATGTAACCAAACAAGATCTGCAGGTGCAAACACAACATGTTTTCTGCCCTTATCTCCAGCAAGTTTATATTTAGCATTCATGCGCTCAATGTTTTCCTTAGTTAACTCATGCATTTTTAAAATCAATTCAGCACGTTGTTTAGCATCAAAATTAACCTTCTCCGACGATGGAAGAGGGAACAAATCAATAGGTGCACGAGGTAGGAAACCATACACAACTTCAAAAGGGCACATCTTAGTAGTAGAATGCAATGAACGATTATAAGCAAATTCAATATGAGGCAAGCATTCCTCCCACATTTTCTTATTATTCTTCAAAACAGCCCTAAGCATAGTAGACAACGTTCTATTGACTACTTCAGTTTGTCCATCAGTTTGGGGGTGACAAGTAGTACAAAAAAGCAGTTTAGTCCCCAACTTAGCCCATAAACATCTCCAAAAGTGGCTAAGAAATTTAGTATCACGATCTGAAACAATAGTATTTGGCACACCATGCAAGCGAATAATTTCACGAAAGAACAAATCAGCAACATTAACAGCATCATCGCTTTTATGACATGGTATAAAGTGTGCCATTTTCGAGAATCTATCCACGACAACAAATATGCTACCTCCCCTTCTTTGTTCGAGGTAAACCTAAAACAAAGTCCATAGATATATCCTCCCAAGGAACACTAGGTACAGGCAAAGGCATATATAAACCATGAGGATTGAGTCGTGACTTAGCTTTTTGACATGTAGTGCATCGAGCAATAAAACGCTCAACATCCCGTCTCATCTTTGGCCAAAAGAAATGTGTAGCAAGTACGTCCTCCGTCTTCTTCACGCCAAAGTGTCCCATTAATCCTCCTCCATGCGCCTCCTGCAACAACAAAAGACGAACGGAGCTAGCTGGAATGCATAGCTTGTTAGCACGAAACACAAATCCATCGTTAACGACAAACTTGTTCCACATTCTTCCTTCTTTACAATTCTGCATTACATCTTTAAAATCAGCATCATGCACATATTGATCTTTGATGGTCTCCAAACCAAATATTTTGAAGTCAAGTTGTGAAAGCATAGTATAGCGACGAGACAATGCATCAGCAATAACATTTTCTTTTCCCTTCTTGTGTTTAATGACATAAGGGAAAGTCTCAATGAATTCAACCCATTTAGCATGTTTACGATTCAGTTTAGCTTGACTTTTAATATGTTTCAAAGATTCATGATCAGAATGTATAACAAACTCTTTGGGCCATAAATAATGTTGCCATGTTTCTAAAGTCCGAACAAGAGCATATAATTCTTTATCATAAGTAGAATAATTCAGACTAGGCTCACTCAATTTTTCAGAAAAGTATGCAACAGGTTTGCCATCTTGTAATAACACACCTCCTAATCCAATTCCACTAGCATCACATTCAAGCTCAAAAGTCTTATTAAAATCAGGAAGTTGGAGTAAAGGAGCATGTGTCAACTTATCTTTCAATACCGTGAAGGCTTCTTCCTGTGCGGTACCCCAAACAAAAGGCACATCCTTCTTTGTAAGCTCGTTGAGAGGTGCAGCAATGGTGCTGAAATCTCTCACAAAACGCCTATAGAATCCAGCGAGGCCAAGAAAACTCCTCACTTGTGTGACCGTTTTGGGCTGCGGCCAACTCTCAATAGCTTCAATCTTGGCTTTGTCAACTTCAATTCCCTGTGGAGTAACAACATAGCCAAGAAAAGATACTCGGTCGGTGCAAAAGGTGCACTTCCCAAGGTTACCAAACAAACGTGCATCACGTAGAGCAATAAAAACAGCACGTAAATGTTCCAAATGTTCTTCCAAAGATCTGCTATAAATCAGTATGTCATCAAAGTAAACTACGACAAATCGTCCAATGAAAGCACGTAAAACTTCGTTCATTAATCTCATGAAAGTACTAGGTGCATTAGTTAACCCAAAAGGCATGACTAACCACTCATATAATCCAAACTTAGTTTTAAATGCTGTTTTCCATTCATCTCCCAATTTCATACGAATTTGGTGGTAGCCACTACGCAAATCAACTTTGGAGAATATTGTAGAACCACTCAATTCATCAAGCTTATCATCTAGCCTAGGAATAGGATGACGATAACGAATAGTAATATTATTAATGCCTCTACAATCAACACACATACGTGATGTACCATCCTTTTTCGGCACTAGAATAATAGGAACAGCACAAGGACTAAGGGATTCGCGTATATAACCTTTGTCGAGAAGCTCTTGTACTTGGCGCATAATCTCCTTCGTCTCCTCTGGATTGGTACGGTATGGTGCACGGTTTGGCAGTGAAGCACCGGGAATTAAGTCGATCTGATGCTCAATCCCTCGAATAGGCGGTAATCCCGGTGGCACGTCTTGTGGAAAAACGTCAGCGAACTCCTGCAAAATGTTAGTGACAGCAGGAGGCAAAGAGGAAGGCACGTCCTCGAATGAAAATAATGCCTCTTTGCACACAAAAGCATAGCAAACAGATTTGCTGAAATCTAGCTCATCAATATCAGATTTGGTGGCAAATAAACATGCACTTTTCAATTTAATTTCGGAAGCAACACTAGATGGTTTATTATTAGGCTTCATTTGTTGCTCAAATTCTTTTGCCACAATCTGATTTTCACTCTTATTCTTCTCCTGTTGTGTTTTATTAGCTCTATTAATATCATCTTTCAAAATGGAATCAGGAGTCATAGGAAGCAAAGTAATATTTTTATCCTTATGAACAAGAGTATAGTGATTGTTTCTACCATGGTGTACAGAATTTTTATCAAATTGCCATGGTCTACCAAGTAATAAGGAACATGCTTGCATAGGTACCACATCACAATCAACATAATCAGCATATGTAGAGATACTAAAATGCACACGAACAGTACGTGTTACCTTAACCTTGCCGCTGTTGTTGAACCATTGGATGTAGTAAGGATGTGGATGTGGTCTTGTGGTGAGAGAAAGCTTCTCCACCATCTCCATGCTAGCCAAGTTGTTGCAGCTCCCTCCGTCTATTATGACGCGCACAGAACGTTCCTTCACAACTCCCTTGGTATGGAACAAATTGTGCCTCTGATTTTGCTCAGCTTGTGTGACCTGCATACTCAAAACACGTTGAGCAACTAAACATTCATACCTGTCAGCGTCTTCAGGAGCCATCTATTGCGTCTCATGATCAGAATCATCTCCACCATGTTCTTCACGTGTAATAAGAGCCAATGTCTCCCCATCATAGTCACTAGCGGACTCATATCCACCATCCGCGGTAGCAATCATCACACGCCGAGATTTGCATTCCCTCGCATAATGACCTCCTCCCTTACAACGACGACAAATAATATCACTTGTGTGCCCTGTTGATGCCATGGAAGAAGAAGAACGCTGTGCAGGACCCGCAGGTGCGCTCTTGGAAGATAATGGTGGTTGTGCCTGTTTTCTTGTATCACGGCTGGAGGTTGCACCGGATGGTGGTGCTGGTGCAGTTGAAGTAGAAGATGCACGTGGTGTCCATGATGAAGGTCGGCCTGTAGAAAAGTTAGTTCGCCCCAATGCTTGTCGATCCTGCACTTCACGTTCAGCTTTACAAGCAAGATGGAATAAACGAGTGATATTAGTATACTCCTTATAGTCTAGAATGGTCTGAATCTCTCTATTTAATCCACCCAGAAAACGTGCAAGCATAGCTTCATTCTCCTCAACAATACCACATCTAATCATGCCAGTTTGTAATTCCTGATAATATTCTTCTACAGAATTTTTCCCTTGTCTTAAACGCTGCAATTTTTGAAGCAATTCACGTTGATAATATGGTGGAACCCAACGCGTACGCATAGCAGTTTTCAAAGCAGCCCAAGTAGTTGGAATAGGATATAATCTACAATGTTCAGACCACCATACACATGCAAAACTAGTGAAAGCACAAACAGCAGCAGCAACTCGTCTCTCCTCAGGATATTGTAAACATGTAAATCGTTCTTCAGTTTCTAACTCCCAAGTAAGATATATATCAGGAACATATCTACCCTCAAATGGTGGAATATTCAATTTCAGTTTAGGAATATGGACATCATCTCGTACCTGAGGTGGTGGTGCAGGCCTACCATTACGAATATATACCTGAGGTCGACCTGCTGGTGGTGGTACAGGTGGCTGCACGTAGTGTTGATTTTGATCAACCTCATCCTCATAATCTCCCACATAATCATCCTCCTCCGCATCAGCAGCAGGAGCCACAGAAGTATCAACAGCAGCACCAACAGTTTGGCCAAACGCAAGAGGAACACGGCTTGCTCGGCGGAGGTCTGCTTCGCGACGTGGAGGTAGTCGTTGTTGTTGTTGTTGGAGAGGTGCGTTAGGTGCAGCCGGTGGTGGTGGTGGAAGACGCGCGAGCAATTCATTAAACTTGTTATCGAGCTTTGTTTCGAACGTCTTCTCAAGGCCAGTGATCTTCTCCATGGCCTCTTCAAAATTGTTCAGCACATCTTGCACCTGTTCAGTCATCATTTGCTGAAACTTATCATGAAGCTCCTTGTTCGATAAATTCTCCCAGTCAATCTCGTCGGCTTGTGATCCTGGCATGGTTAACAGCAATAGAAACACACAAGAATATGATCCTAGAGACTACGAACAAGTGGTGGTGGTGGGTGTCACAAATCCGTCAAGCAAATCTCAAATTCTTACCAGTTCTTACCCAGCAGCAGGCGGTGATCGGCAACCGTTGTAGTCAAAAACTCTCAAAGCTTGGATAGAGCGATTACCAGGGAGAGTCAAACGCACGGCGTAGATGTATGTGGATCTGGGAAGGCTTATAATATGGTAGCAAAAAGGGTCAGCAATAATCAATTCAGAGATGCAAAGTTGAATAAACGCTCAACGACGATACTGTGCTGGTCCTAGGCTAGACTGTGCTAGAGATGCGAGCCTAGAACACTAACAAAATCACGGCGCGGCACGTAAACAAGGGAAAAGCACACTCTGAATTTTTTTTTTCGCTCTTTTTTTTTTTGCGCTCTTT
>NC_041387.1:288566280-288569314 GCF_002162155.2 Triticum dicoccoides | reverse complement strand
TCGGGACGAAATTTATGAAGTGGCATCTTGTATATTTCGTCCAAGGCTTCATGCACCCATTATGGTGGCTTCAAAGTCCTGAAATCATCACTTGTAACTCCGTTCTTGTTCCCCTTGCGCATGCCATCATCTCCATGCTTGTTCTTGCTCCAATGTTCATCCTTCTCCAAGCTAGGCCCTTCATTTGTAAGCAAAACAAATGTATCCAATTTAGGCAGCATCATATTCTCATGAACATTAGAATCATTACCAAGAAACGAAAGTACCTGGTAATTTAGTTGGCGTGCACGAGCTCTAGTAATTGGTCCAGTATGTATAGCAGCAGGGGCTGTGGGTGTAACAATTGTATTGATGTCCTCATCACCCTTGCTCCTATATAAGTAGATCCATCTAGTAGCTTTTCCTTGGGATTTGTTTAGTTAAAAGTTAGCCATTGCAACTTCGTGTACTTCGTTTGTGTCCAACGACCAGACCAAGACCGCTTCCGGATCCCCACCATTATCAATACCTCATATATATTTGCAATATTCAGATTGCTTTATCATATTCTTGCTCGTTCTTCGATTGCTTGCAGGAATAGACCTTCGTGGTCAGGCTGACCGTGCTTCCAGCATCGTCAGTAACCTCAGGAGATTGGTTTAGCGATTGCTAAGGCGCAACGTCGTGCACGTTTGTAGTCGGATCGTCAAAGTCGTCTCCACCAAATCGATAGTTATCATCTCATCGAAAGATCGGGACCCTCGCCTCTATCAAGTGGTATCAGTTTTCTGGTTGCTCGGTGAGATTTTACAGTTTTTCATAGTTTAGATCGCATCTGTCATTCATACCTACAGTCCATGAAAAAGCCATAAAAAAGTTAGATCTGTTCATCATTTATCCAAGCCAGTCTGAGCCTTTGCAATTTTCTATTCATTGCTTGCATAGTTGAATTATCGGTTGCATCGTCGTGTTAGTTGCTGGTCTTAGTGTCTAGTTCCTTTAGAGTTTCGAGTTCTGTTCACATTAGTCACGCCGCCGCTACATCATTATCCCTTCCGCTGTCCACCATCCCATCCATTAATTTCCACCACGTGCTACGCACTGTTCATTGTCATAATCATAGTTGAGGTCATTCACATCTTCGCCTGATCCAATCTGCATCTTATCTAGTTTGTCTTGGAAAGAGGGAGAAAAAAAAGATAGAGGAAAAAAAGAGGAAAAAAAAGAAAAAGAGAGAGAAGAAAAAGAAAAAAAAAGCGTGAGAAAAAAAAGAGAGAAGAAAAAAAATCGGATCTATCTAGAATTAATCTCGTACCTGAATTCGGATTGGAATCTGTTTTGCGCACTGTTCAGTAAAACAGGTGTATCTTCCTCATACGAAGTCCGTTTTGGCTCCGTGAGTACTCAAATTGAAGCTAGCGACGAGCCGCATCTAAATAGTTGCAGAAGCTAGTTCAATATTTGACACCTCAAAATCGGCTTCTAAATAGGTCTTTTTGCCCTCTGAAGTTCGTGAACACAGCTTGTTCCAATTTTTCAGGCCAGTTTTAGAATTCTTTGACTCCTCATATCAACTCGGAATTGAGTGATTCTTTTTGCATTGGAAAGCTTGAGTTAGTAGCATTCTTTGAAAGAATTTATCAGAAAATTGGCTCAAACTTTTCAAGAGGAAAGTTGGAGAGAGAGTTGTTGTATATCCTGTTTGGCAGTTGTTTTTCATCATTATCTTTACTGCCGTTGTGATCTTCACTTATATCTTGCTGTCCAGAGCTACTTAGTATCCTTCATTGATTCTAGTTGTGCTACGCCGTGACCTCATTAGTGTTCTAGGCTCGCGTCTCTAGTCCGTTCTAGCCTAGGACCAGCACAGTACCGTCGTTGAGCGTTTATTCAACATTGCATCTTTGAATTGATTATTGCTAATCTTTTGCTACCATATATAGCCAACCCAGCTCCACATATTTCTACACCGTGTATACGTACGCTTCCCTGGCAATCGCTTTACTCAATATTCGGAGTTACTTGACACCGCTGGTTGCCGATGTCAGGACCCCGACTCGATGTCACATCGATCTAGCCGGTAACACCTCATATCACTTTGCGGCCTCACGCACGGTATCCCCACGGGTGTCGCCTTACCTTTGCCCGGGACCGTTTACGCCTTTTGGCTCACGTATATGATAGTGTCGCTAGCATCCATATGATAAAGAGTCCGGGCTGACATGACTAGTCGTAAACCCAAAGTGGCACAGACTTACAGGGACAGGCATCCATGACCCAGCTTCGAACGTGTCGGTCATCAGCAAGTGGGTCCGGGCTGTAGCACTGGGCTAGCAGGACTCCGGTAAACCGGGCTGTAGCGGGCTAAGAGGACTCCGGTACTCAAAGCGTGACATTTCCCAGAAGGGACAGACACAGGAACGAAGAAGGACACATGCCGGCCAGCCTAAGTGTTCCAGAGCAGTAGCAAGCTACCATGGCTCAGCGGTAACACTAGGAGACATTTCCCGGTAAGAGAGGCTACTAAAGATAAACAACTAGATAGTCAGATCCCACACATACCAAGCATTTCAATCATACACACAATATGCTCGATATGTGCAAATACAATGAAGCATCACAACATGACTCTACGACACAAGTACTTTATTTAAGGCTCAAGGAGCCATACATAACATACACAAAGGTACGGGTCTCACGACCCAACATACAAGTCATACAGTCATACAAACCAGCAGCGGAAGTAACTTGTCTGAGTACAGACAACTAGTAAAATAAAAGAGGCTTGGAAAGCCTAGCTATACTACGTGGTCCTTCACAAGCTCAGGGTCACCACCTGGGTCTTTAGCCTACTCGTTGATGTCAACGTCTACATAGAACCCATCAGAAGGGGTTGCAGCGTCTTCTGTAAAAATGTAAATTATAGCAACATGAGTACAAAGGTACTCAGCAAGACTTACATCAGATCCTACATACATGCTTAGTATCAAGAAGGGTTGGTGGAGTTATTGCAGCAAGCCAGCTTTGACTCTTGGCTAGACTATCCTACGATACT
>NC_041387.1:288544132-288565280 GCF_002162155.2 Triticum dicoccoides | reverse complement strand
GGCAACAAGCTAGCACCATGAATCTTGAAGAGAATAGAGCAAGATTAAAGAGAAACTCTTCTTCGGTCTTCAAATGATGAGAATGACAACGAGAAACACCACCAAGAATTATTGAGGCACACCGGAAGAATCAAAAGCGAAGAGGTTGAGCCAACTATGAAAAGAATTTGAAAGATCTTGGAGAAAAGCATTTGACTAATGATAACTCATTCTTACGTCAAACTTGGAGAAGAATTTAGGATAGCTCTGGGAAAATAGAAGAGTCAGGTAAGATCCTGGGAAAAGACCTGTGGGTTAGGGCCCACTCAAAAGAACACCGTTGAAAAGATTTAAAAGAGATGTTGCACCGATTGAATTAAATGACTTGAATGAGATACCAATCTCAAAAGAGCTTGAACGAATGCAGAGTGGAAACACGAATCTTCGAGATATCTTGAGCACTCCGGAACAATTTAATAGCGAGAGATGGATGATTAAGAGGTGCACCGGCATAAGAAAAGCATTGAAAAAAAAAAAGAAAAGGAGTATGCTTAATACCAAAGCTTGAATTAAATCCACCGGAGAAGAAAAGAACGAGGAATGACGAACTTGAAGCTCCATTAGAATATACGTGAGAATCACCGGATAAGAACATTGACGGAAAAGAATGGAGAAACTTCCCATCAATAAAATGGATACTTGAAGAAGAAATCTTAGTCCTTGAAGAAAAAAACAAAAGGGAGGGAGGGTGGGAAAAACAAAGGCAACTTGGAGACGGATGAAACAAACACCGTTGAGAAGAAATGATAATTGGTCTTGCTGATGTTGAAGTGATCGGATCCACTTGAAGAGAAACACGCCGGTTGAAAAGGATTGACATGACAATCTCGATTGTCGAGAAGGATTAGTATTCACATAGGAATATGAGAACACCATTTGGAAAAGGTATGGAATCAACATTTGACTTCGAAGCAACTCGAATACCACAACTCAAAACAAAACAAAGGATTGGCTTGCAAAATAAGCCAGAACAAACATATGATAGAGATTTCGTCCGAAGTTTTCGTGGTGGGGCCTACACGGGCTCGAGTGTACAGCACCATCATGTACAAGGCAGTGCACATGACATACGAAGCGTCCCCGAGTCGGCATAGCCAAGGACTCTTTAAGACACAACGAGACCACTGTAAAATCGACCGTGAATAGGCGGACCACTAGACATCGAACCCCAATTTCATATCATACATCTGTCGGAAAGATATCCTAAGAGCTACTTGAATTCCCACCTATGAAACTCCCGAAATTTTCAGGTTAAGCAATCAGGTGTTGGGGATACAGGGGAAGCATAATATCTCACCCAAAACTAACAAATCCTACATCCAGCTGTATCCATCCTTCAACACATAACCAAGAAACCTTCGGAAATCGTCTACCTCAACCTTCGAAAAGCATCCGTTATACGAGTCATGGCAATACTCCCGTACTCACCTCAGTACTGGGTTATCGGGGTTATCTCACCAACAACTGCATAAAAGAGGTTTTCGATGTCGGCGTACTAAACTCAGGTATTGCAGAACTGCAACGATAAAATTATGACGACAACACCTCAGAGCTCAACTCCCCGGGACACTTCCACTAAACCCCTGACAGGAGGCACCAAGACAATGTTTTCATCATAAAACCATCGGAACGATTCCAAGATACCCGCGTGATCCTAAAAAAAAATTTAGTGAAATTTGAGAAGAGAAGAGTCAAAACTCTACGTCAGGATGCCTTACCAGAGCGATGAAGAGACTGGGAAGTAAAAAGAATTCCTAACTCTCCGATATATATAATCCTAAATGACTCAAAACATTTTTCTAGACACAACTCGGCCGCTAGAAACGATCAAGCAATGGGGCTCCTAAGGTCGGGGAAGGCTCTGATTACCAACTTGTAACGCCCTCGATGCGGCTATATCTCCCACGTGTCGAAGCACGACTTAGAGGCATAACCGCATTGAAAGCAATGTCGCAAGTGAGGTAATCTTCACACAACCCATGTAATACATAAGGGAAAGAGATACATAGTTGGCTTACAATCGCCACTTCACACAATTACATGAATAAAGCATTACATCATCCAGATACAATCAAGGTCCGACTACGGAACCAAAATAAAAGAAGAACCCCAAATGCGACAAAGGTCCCCGATCGACCCCAACTGGGCTCCACTACTGATCAACTAGAACGAAACAACACAAACGGCAAGATCTTCATCGAGCTCCTCCTTAAGCTTGGTTGCGTCATCTGCACGGTAACATAGGCACCTGCAAACTGGTTTTGGAAGTATCTGTGAGCCACGGGGACTCAGCAATCTCGCACCCGCGAGATCAAGACTATTTAAGCTTATAGGAAGGATGGAGTAATGAGGTGGAGCTGCAGCAAGCGACTAGCATATATGGTGGCTACAATCGCAAAAGAGAGCGAGAAGAGAGGGCAAAGCACGGTCGATAAAAGTATGATCAAGAAGTGATCCTATAGCAACCTACGTCAAGCATAACTCCAACACCGTGTTCACTTCCCGAACTCCGCCGGAAAGAGACCATCACGGTTACACCCGCGGTTGATGTATTTTAATTAAGGGCAACTTCGGGTTTTCTACAACCGGACGTTAACAAATTCCCATCTGCCCATAACTGCGGGCACGGCTTTCGAAAGATAATACCCTGCAGGGGTGTCCCAACTTAGCCCATGACAAGCTCTCACGGTCAACGAAGGAATAGACCTCCACCCGAGACGTTCCGATCAGACTCGGTATCCCGGTACAACAAGACATTTCGACAGGGTAAAACTAAACCAGCAACACCGCCCGAATGTGCCGACAAATCCCGATAGGAGCTGCACATATCTCTTTCTTAGGGCACACTCAGATGAGCAATCCGTACAACTAAAACCAAACCTCGAGTTTCCCCGAGGGGGCGCTGCACAGGGCTCTAGTTTGGACCAACACTCAGAGGAGCACTGGCCCGGGGGGGTTAGAATAAAGATGACCCTTGAGTCTGCAGAACCCAAGGGAAGGTGGTAGGTTGTTAGTGCAAATGGTAAAACCAATGTTGGGCATTGCTGGAAGAGCTTTACTTAAGGCGAACTGTCAAGGGGTTCCCATTATAGCCCAACCGTGTAAGGAACGCAAAATCCGGGAACATAACACCGATATGACGGAAACTAGGGCGGCAAGAGTGGAACAAAACACCAGGCATAAGGCCGAGCCTTCCACCCTTTACCAAGTATATAGATGCATTAATTAAATAAGATATATTGTGATATCCCAACAAGTAAACATGTTCCAACAAGGAACAACATCTCCATATTCCAACAAGGAACAAACTTCAATCTTCACCTGCAACTAACAACGCTATAAGAGGGGCTGAGCAAAGCGGTAACATAGCCAATCAACGGTTTGCTAGGACATGGTGGGTTAGAGGTTTGACATGGCAATTTGGGAGGCTGACAAGCAAATGGTAGGCATCGTAGCATTGGCATAGCAAGAGCGAGCAAACTAGCATAGCAAAGATAGTAGTGATTTCGAGGGTATGATCATCTTGCCTGAAATCCCGCAAGGAAGAAGAACGAGTCCATGAAGAAGACAAACGGTCGTAGACGAACAAATCCTCACAACTCCGGAACGAAACCGAAGCTAACGAGAGAAGCAACCCGGAAAGAAACAAACAACATAGTAAACACACAAGCATAAACAAGTCATGATGCACAAACAAGTATGATGCATGTCCGGTTTAATGAGGCATGGCATAGCAAAGTGCAACAAACAATACTACAAGTTAAGTGGAGCTCAATATGCAACGAGGTGCATGTTGACGGAACACCACATCAATCATTTAGTTATCTCTCGGTTAAGCTACCCAACAATATTAACTGTTGTTAAACATGGCAAGAGGTGAAGCATAATATAAACTATACCATCTAAACAATTTAAATGGGGCCGGATATAAAAACAACAAATCCAGTAAATCCCCATATGCATTTAGCAATTTAATGCAACAACAAGTTTAAACATTTTAAATTGTTATCATGATGCGGATGACATATACCAGTTTTATGCAATTTTATGAAAATGTTGACATGAGCATGTTATGAAGCATTTGGTCACCATGGCGGAACAAAAAGGGTGCCACGGCGGCGAAACAAAAATGGTGCCACGGCAACATATCCGAAAATGATGCCACGGCAACATATCGGTTCCGGTAGCTCACAGAGATACCAGTGCAAAAGGAGGCGTGACGTGAGCGAGTCATGCAAGATGGTGGGGTGCTCCCGGTTACCGGGTTCCCACAGGTTAGTGGCACGGCAAAAGAGGGGCATCGCAAGGACGATTCGATCACGGTGCAAAACTCGGGCATCTCACTCAACACATGCATTCGGTCCACGGCGGTCGTTCTCGGCGGTTATACCTTTGAAGCGTGCGTTTCGGGGCGGTTCGAGTTCGATGCGGTGTAGATGGGAGTAGATGTTCTCGCAACGGTCGTCGTGGGAAGTAGTTGTTCACGTGGCGACGGTAGTGGTACATCTTGTAGTGGAAGTAGTTGTACTCGTGCCGTAGTGGAAGCAGACGTTCTCGCAACTGAAGTTGTACACGTCGGTGGTAGTCGAACTTGACGGTCTTGGCGACGGTAGTTGTACAACGTTTTCGTAGATGTTCAGGTCGACGGTAGTGGTACACGCGACGTCGGGGTACTTGTCGGTCCGGTCTTGGCGGTGTAGATGTACGCATTGTCGGGGTACTTGTCGCATCATCGGGTGTAGTTCTGCATGAAGGTCTTGATGAATCCGAAGGGGACTTGGCGATCCAAAATTGCTCCTGTTCGGGTAGCCATCGTGACAACAGCTCGAGGCTGAGGCTATGGGGCGCGCTCGGGTCGATGGGGACGACGACAGAAGGCACGAAGCAGGGGGCAGCAGAGGGACTCGGCGCGGGGAGGACCGAAACCGAGGCGGGGGAGGTCTTGGCGCAGGACTCCGGCGACGCAGGGCACCACGTCGGTCGCGGGGGCGCTGGATCCGGGCGGCGGCCGCGGCTCGGGAGCCTCTCCCGATCGGGACGAGGACGGAGAGGGCCGAGCGAGCGATGGGTTCGGGCGCTGCGGGTGGAGGGAGAGTTCGGGCGCGGTGGAGAGCTCGGCAGCGGGGCCAGCAGCGGCAGCCGCGGGAGGCCGAGGCTGGCGAAGGTGCGGGCGTCGAGGCAGGGCGACGGGAGGAGAAGGCGAGGCAGAGGAGGGGCGCGGGCGCAGGAGGCTGAGAGGGGCGAGGCGGAGGCGCTGGAAGAAGGCAGCGGCGGCGGACTGGGCGCAGGAGATGGCGCGACGGGCGACGAGGAGGCCGACGAGGCTCCGGCCTGGCTCTCTCCTCCGGCGAGGGCGGAGCGCGGGAGCAAGGGGAGGCAGTGGCGATGAGCTCGAGGAGCTGCTGCCCTTGAGCGCTCGGGCGACGGGGACGGCTGGCGCCGGTGGAGGGAGGAGGCGACGGGGTCGCGCGCGAGGGAGAAAGAAGGGCGAGGTGGAGGCGCACCGGAGGGGAAGGGGAAGATCGAGGAGAGGGGGCGAGGGGATCGGGCTCCTGGGGGTGTGCGTGGTGGCGAACAAGAAGAAGGAGGCGGCGCTGGCAGGGAATCGAGAGGAGAGATGGGGTGCGTGGGGGCTGGGCTAGGGTTAGAGGGATTGGTGGGGGCGGCTGGGCCTTGGGCCGGCTTAGGTAGGAGGGTTAGGTGGGCTGCGGCTGGAGAGGCCGGTTGGGTCGGCCCATGTGGAGAGGAAATGGCCAGAGGCCTGGCTGGGCTTACCTCTCTCTTCTCCCTCTTATATTTTCTTTAACAGAAAAGCAAAAAGAGAGAGGAAAAGAAAAGGAGGGTTAGGGAAAGAAAATGTGCAAGGGGATAATTTTCCCGGACTCGCAAAAATGAGTTTGATCCAGGAAAAATAGGAATGGCCAAGATTGCAAGCTGTAAATTCAAACTCATTTGAATTTCAAATGGGTTTGAACTAGGACTTGATGAAAGGAAGGTCCAAAAATGTTCGGATTTTTGGTGGAGCTCCGGAAAATGATGAAATAAATATTGGCAAGGTCGGAGACCAAACTTGAAGCATAAAAGAAACGAAATTATTTTGTAAGTGTGTTTTGGTGATTCCAAAACAATGGAATATTTAATATAGCTCCCTAATATTGGAGGATATGTTATAAAGAGAAGTCACCATGTGAGTCCCTCGATTTAAATGGATCGAAAAATCCATACAATTTATTTAGTTGAGTTTTTAAAAATTAATGATATGATGGCATGATGACATGATGCAATGCACATGATGCAAGGATGAATGCAACAAATAAAACAAATCACACGACGAAACTCGGAATAGCTGGAAGTCTTCTGGAGCGTCGGTCTCGGGGCGTTACAGCCATCAAGGAAGATCACAACAAATTTGCTAAGGAAGTGAACATGCTCATATATCATGGATGACATAGAAATACAAGATGCAACAAGGCAATCATAATGTGAGTCAATCCATGCATAGGGTGCAAACTTGTGGTGAGTATGATATGTCCATCGAGCATGACATGTATGAGCACAATCAACAAATATGGAGGTGTTGGTGTACCAATGCTCGATGTCATGGCAAGAGTGTAGGTTCGAAGGTGCATCCAATAAGTGTGAGCGCTCCTCAATGTGAAGGTCCATAGACCCAATCTCCAATGTCGCTCCTCCATTCGCAAGATGTATCATGTAGACAACAAGAAGGAAACAACAATGAAAGAATGACTCATCCAATATGCGTATTTGAGGATGGCTCAAAGGGAAGGAGTTCACCTTTAGGAGATTCTCGCAAATGTTGGTGTTGCACATCGTGTATGCCTTCGCATGACCAAGTTGTCGCATAACGACACCACCTTGAGAATCCTCTAAAATGAAAGAACATGACAAACACTCGGAAAAACAAATGAGATTAGCGAAAATGCAAAACCTATCATTCGAGTGGTAAGATACCCAACAAGTGTATGCATCATGCCCATCATAAAAGAGTACAAGGGAGCATTTCATAGTATGGAGGCATATGATGCGAGAACAACCAAACACAATAGTCTCAAGTAAACAAGCATGCATCACAAGGTGTCAAAGTCTCCAAGAGCAATAAGCATAGTATGGTTGCACTCAATACAAGTGGATATTTGAGAGGCAACTAATGGAGGCAAGTGGAAATGAACAAGATATATCATGTGAGAGGCATCAACATATGATGAGCACATGACTACCTTGGATAAAACGAAAAATATTGCATACATGCATATTTGTCAGGTGATTTCTATTGCAAACTATTCAATAATCTATTTATGTTATCCAGAACAAAAATACTTCACACACTTTTGTATTTTGCCCAATTGCAGGTGTATGGGACATTTGTACAATCCACATATGAAGATAAAGGAAAAGGAGAAGTTTAGGTTCTGTTCAAAAAGTCCTCTCACGTCATTTTTGGGCCAAGAAAAGATAGAGTCCAAGTCTCTCACGTTCTGGATTCAGATTCGGACTGCACAGACATACCTGACTCAAAATGCCAACAACTTTTTCATAATGACTCCGAATTGGGTGATTCTTTTTTTGTTGGAAGCTATATTTTATGCACTTTCCAACCCAATTGGATTCACCTTCAAATTCGTCCGGAGCGTTGAGTTATGGATGAAACAATCTGATGCTGCAGCAGAATCCGAGTCAAACTACAAGTCCAAAGGTGTTACATCACCTCCACTTGGGCCCATTGGCCTTGTACGACCTAGGGTTAGTTTTAGGCTGCCTTTGGACGTCCTCCCACCTCCTTGGCCGCCACCCATTGCTCCTATATAGGGAGATCCATCTAGTAGCTTTTCCCTTGGGATTTGTTTAGTTAAAAGTTAGACATTGCAACTCCGTGTACTCCGTTTGTGTCCAACAACCAGAACAAGACCGCTTACGAATCCCCACCATTATCAATACTTCATATATATTCACAATATTCAGATTGCTTTATCATATCCTTGCTTGTTCTTCGATTGCTTGTAGGAATAGACCTTCGTGGTCAGGTTGATCGTGCTTCGGTGTGGTCAATAACCTCTCGGAGTTGGTTTAGCGATTGCTAAGGCGCAACGTCGTGCACGTTTGTAGTCGGATCGTCAAAGTCGTCTCCACCAAATCGATAGTTATCATCTCATCGAAAGATCAGGACACCCTCGCCTCTATCAACATGTATGTCATCAACCCAAGAAAGCAAGTAATAGTGGAACATGGGTGATGCAACATAGCAAGCAATCATAGCGATCAAGTCAAGCAAGCTAGTAGTGCGAAGATGCAACATACTAGGAGGAATCATGGCAATCATGTCATTGGTGCAAATAGTGGGCATGAATAATGCACATGACATATCACAAGCATGAAAGCAAGATATGAGAAAAATATCATCAATGTATTGGCGAGAGACCATACGTAAATAGTAATGGGACATCATGACTCTCCCAACACAACAAGCATCGATAGCATGGAGCACATGATAAACATGGCAATAGCAACAAGGATCTCCGCCAAGCATGCAAATACACATAGGAGTATCATAATGGTGAAGCATGGGTAGGTGCAAGCAAGGGTCGCAATTGCATGGCAAAGGCATAGAAGCAAGCATAGCATGCAAAGTGAACACGGTAAAATGAGCATAAGGTGACAAGTGGTAAATGACCCATAGCCGTGTGAGAGCCAAGTAGAAGAGACGCGCATAGTCCTTGCGCAAAGGGAACGGTGGTAAGGATAGTCCACGGGATCCCAATTCATCGTTGCTCTCAAGAGCTCGTTTCGTGAACTCTTGGGATTGAGAGGTTGACGAGTATATGTGAGTACCTACACAAAACAAAGGAAAATGAAAAATTGTGTGTGCGTGATATATGTACACATCATCCATCATGATGCGCACGTGCATGTGTCGGTTAGCACAAAAGATCAAATGCTCAAATAAATGAGATGCGTGATATAGAAACATGTCATCCATCATGAGAGGTTTGTTATTATGTATAGCATAATGGAGACTCAAATTGTGTAATGCATCACGAGCAATATCTAGAGCATTGTTATTCATGGAATGCATATGGTGTACACTATCATGGGAATCATTCAAAGTATGAAATGCATCAAGATCTCCTAATATGTATGAGGAAGCTATGGGGGTCTCCTCATGAGCATGAGTAGCAACATCACATGGAGAATATTGACAACATCCAAAACAATGCATATTTGGAACAATGTGATCATGGCATGGCATAGTAGATGAATTGCACAAATCTTGTAAAGGAAGTATGGCAATATCATCACAAGAGAAGCAAAAGCCAATGACCATCATCTCGTCATCTATGCCATAAGTGCAAATAGGATTTATTTTAATGGGGCATGCATAGTTACTATGTTGAGATTGAAATAAGGCAATATGGGAGATCTCAGTCATAGCATATGACAATGGATTGTCAAACATGACGTGACCAAAAGAATTTTCACATGATATCCTATGAAGCATCGCATCACAACTAGGCAACTCAACATGCTCATCATCATATTCATCATAAATAGGTAAGTCATGACATGAGGAAGTCGCACTAGCATGAAGCATGGGAATAGGTGTGTCAACATCATGGGAGCAATCAATGTCAAGAGAGTCCACTAGTGGGACAAGAGAAGCACCATCACCTATGTTACCTTCGGAGCGTCGCTCATGTGTTGTAGGTGAGGTCTTGAAGATCCCCTCGTTGTCATCTTCATCTTGATGGAACCATGTGGGGGTGCATCATTATCCACCATGGCCATCGGTGTCTCCATTGGAGGGATGGTCTTGTCGAGGGTAGGCATGTCGTCATGTAGGAGACCTAGCACCCAAGAAGAAAACACACTAGGAGTAGAGGGTAAGTCATTAGACATCATAGTGGCCTCACGTGCCGTCTCAACTACCTCACGCTCTAAGTGTTGTGGCTCACTCACTCCCTCAAGGATACTCTCACTCATATGGTTGGTGGAGTCACTCAAATGGCGCTCAACCTCACATAGGATGTGTGGCATGCTCTCATGTGTGGGTCTAGTGGTGGTCACACTCATCCTCTCAAAGAAAATGCTCTCAATGTCACGTATGGTGGAGTCACTCATGTCACTCATGTGGTGGTGGCTCTCCTCACATGACAAATGGGGCATCTCAACATATGTGGGTGTCGGAGAGATGTAGGTGCAAATGTCTCCATGTGCGGTCGCGTAGCTTGACTCGGAGTATGAGTCCAATGTGGGCGTCGTCTTCATGTTGTTGAAGAGGTTCGCGCTCGTCGCCGTAGTCGAAGGGGATGGCCCTTGCTCGATCATCTTGTCACCGTCTTGGTGTGGGAGGCCCATATGATGTGGCACCTCGTAGCTTGTCTCCATGACCGAAGGGAATTTCCCATGCTCTTTCTTTTGCTTAAAGCAAGTGCCATAGCATCATACAATATTGCATATAAGATTGTCATATCCGATCATCTTGGATCATCTTGAGAGAAACACCGGGAACCATACATACATAGCATACTTGGGATAGAATTTTATCCATTTTGCATCTTATAGGTTGTGCACAAGTGTCATATCCGCCTATAGAGCAATCGTGCTAGCATCTCTCTTGAGTTGTGCAACACGAGCGTTTTCCGTGGATTCCACATTTTGTGCTCATTCCTTGGTTGCACGACCCCAATTATCTATCCGTGTGTGTGTTTCCGTGTGCCTTCCATATTGCTATTGGTCCATTTGTTTCACTTGCGAATTTGTGAATCTCTTTCAACATTATTGACTCTTGCTAACATTTTGCATTAAATTTTTGTGCCACTATCCTCACCAAGCTCCACCATAAGCTTTATTTGTGTAGGTGTGAGAACCGACAAGGATTGGTACCAATAGTGCTATTTCATTTTCCGCATTTGAGTGAACTTGATTCATTGTCAACATCGGTCAAGGTACATTGGTATAAGTTCTTCTCTTTCTCCCACTCATATTTGCTCGAGTCTTGTGATGGATAGGCAAGGCATTTCATCTCCGGTCTACGACAACAACGACGGCGTGAACAACTACATCAACAAAGCGTCCATCTTCGATCTACAACGACAAATACAAGGCGCACAATCAAGATTACGAGAGCGCATCGAGAACATCTCCATCGACATTCGTCACTCCGAAGCAAGGAAAAGGTACTACATCGACAAGAAGCTTTCCGCACATAAAGAGGAGCAAGATGCAAGGATGGAGGAGATTAGAGCCTTGATCAAGTCTTCTTCCCCTTCGTCATCTTCAAGGCGGCGACATTCAAGCCACAAGTCTTCGGAGTGTGAAAACAATGCAAGTGCAAATCGTCCTCGTCCACATCTACATGGCGACCACCATCACGTTCGTGATCAACATCGCCATGAAGGGAAAGTCACCTCCAAGCATCATGTGCATGACAACGACGAACAACATCTACTACGAGCTCAAGCACGACAACGACATCATCATCATGAAGATGCTCCACAAGCGCAAATGCACAAGTCCCAACAAGCCCTACTTCACGCCAAGTCCAAGCTTCATGAGCACAAAAGGAGACCGCGAGACGACAACCACCAAGACGGTGCTATGACTACAACAACCACTTTGGCATCTTCGCCAAGTGGTATCAAGGCATCTTCGCCTTTGGACGTACGGCATCTTCGCCTACTTCCCACGAGTACGCCTACAACGACTTCATCAAGTGCAAGGCGACCACCTACAAGCGAGGGCGACACTTCCATCTTCGGAGGCCCCCCAAGGAAGATGGCCGAGCATGGGAAACTCCCTTCCGTCATGGAGACGAGCTACGAGGTGCCACATCATATGGGCCTCCAACACCAAGATGGCGACAAGACGGTCGAGCAAGGGCCATCCCCTTCGACCACGGCAACAAGCGCGAACCTCTTCAACAACATGAAGACGACGCCCACATTGGACTCATACACCGAGTGAAGCTATGCGACCGCACATGGAGACATTTGCACCAACATCTCTCCGACACCCACATATGTTGAGATGCCCCAAGTGCCATGTGAGGAGATCCACCACCACATGAGTGACATGAGTGACTCCACCATATGATAGAGGACAGGGTCCCGATCTTTCGATGAGATGATAACTATCGATTTGGTGGAGATGACTTTGACAATCCGACTACAAACGTGCACGACGTTGCGCCTTAGCAATCGCTAAACCAATCTCCTGAGGTTACTGACGATGCTGGAAGCACGGTCAGTGATAGAGGCAAAGGTGTCCCGTCTTTCGATGAGATGATGGATATCGCTTTGTTGGAAGTCGACTTTGACGATCCGACTACGAACGTGCGAGGACGTCGCGCCTTAGCAATCGCTAAACCAACTCCGAGAGGTTATTGACCCCGCCGGAGCACGATCAACCTGACCACGAGGGTCTGTTTCCTGCGAGCAAACGAAGAACAAGCAAGAAACTGAGATTGCAATCTAGATATTGCGAATATAAGATGAAAGCTTTATTGATCAAGGTGGGGTTCTGTGACGCCTTTGTCTGGTCGTTGAACACAAACGAAGTACGCGAAGTTGCAGCTATGGCGAACTTTTAATCTAAACAAAACCCAAAGTCTAAATGATGCCCTAAGGGTTGTATATATGGAGGAAGAGGGGGGAATTTCGTGGCCCTTGCTGGAGGGGTCCGAAATCAACCCTATCTCTTGTTTCCCCACACATACGGACTCTAAAAATAGCCTATACTTATGTATTTCGAAATTACATAGGCCTGGCCCAATAATAAGGTGACGCAGCACCTAAAATAGCCTCGGGACGAAATTTATGAAGTGGCATCTTGTATATTTCGTCCAAGGCTTCATGCACCCATTATGGTGGCTTCAAAGTCCTGAAATCATCACTTGTAACTCCGTTCTTGTTCCCCTTGCGCATGCCATCATCTCCATGCTTGTTCTTGCTCCAATGTTCATCCTTCTCCAAGCTAGGCCCTTCATTTGTAAGCAAAACAAATGTATCCAATTTAGGCAGCATCATATTCTCATGAACATTAGAATCATTACCAAGAAAAGAAAGTACCTGGTAATTTAGTTGGCGTGCACGAGCTCTAGTAATTGGTCCAGTATGTATAGCAGCAGGGGCTGTGGGTGTAACAATTGTATTGATGTCCTCATCATCCTCCCCTTCTTGAAATGAAGTCGTCCTCGACGGAAGTTCATCTTCCTCACCCAAATAAGGCTTCAAATCTGCAATGTTAAAAGTGGGACTAACCCCAAAATCTGCAGGCAGCTCAAGTTTATATGCATTATCATTTATTTTCTCTAACACCTTAAAGGGACCATCAGCACGTGGCATTAGCTTTGATTTGCGCAAATCAGGAAATCTATCCTTACGCAAATGTAACCAAACAAGATCTCCAGGTGCAAACACAACATGTTTTCTACTCTTATCTCCAGCAAGTTTATATTTAGCATTCATACGCTCAATGTTTTCCTTAGTTAACTCATGCATTTTTAAAATTAATTCAGCACGTTGTTTAGCATCAAAATTAACCTTCTCCGAAGATGGAAGAGGCAACAAATCAATAGGTGCACGAGGTAGGAAACCATACACAACTTCAAAAGGGCACATCTTAGTAGTAGAATGCACTGAACGATTATAAGCAAATTCAATATGAGGCAAGCATTCCTCCCACATTTTCTTATTATTCTTCAAAACAGCCCTAAGCATAGTAGACAACGTTCTATTGACTACTTCAGTTTGTCCATCAGTTTGGGGGTGACAAGTAGTACTAAAAAGCAGTTTAGTCCCCAACTTAGCCCATAAACATCTCCAAAAGTGGCTAAGAAATTTAGTATCACGATCTGAAACAATAGTATTTGGCACACCATGCAAGCGAATAATTTCACGAAAGAACAAATCAGCAACATTAACAGCATCATCGCTTTTATGACATGGTATAAAGTGTGCCATTTTCGAGAATCTATCCACGACAACAAATATGCTATCCCTCCCCTTCTTTGTTCGAGGTAAACCTAAAACAAAGTCCATAGATATATCCTCCCAAGGAACAATAGGTACAGGCAAAGGCATATATAAACCATGAGGATTGAGTCGTGACTTAGCTTTTTGACATGTAGTGCATCGAGCAATAAAACGCTCAACATCCCGTCTCATCTTTGGCCAAAAGAAATGTGTAGCAAGTACGTCCTCCGTCTTCTTCACGCCAAAGTGTCCCATTAATCCTCCTCCATGCGCCTCCTGCAACAACAAAAGACGAACGGAGCTAGCTGGAATGCATAGCTTGTTAGCACGAAACACAAATCCATCGTTAACGACAAACTTGTTCCACATTCTTCCTTCTTTACAATTCTGCATTACATCTTTAAAATCAGCATCATGCACATATTGATCTTTGATGGTCTCCAAACCAAATATTTTGAAGTCAAGTTGTGAAAGCATAGTATAGCGACGAGACAATGCATCAGCAATAACATTTTATTTTCCCTTCTTGTGTTTAATGACATGAGGGAAAGTCTCAATGAATTCAACCCATTTAGCATGTCTACGATTCAGTTTAGCTTGACTTTTAATATGTTTCAAAGATTCATGATCAGAATGTATAACAAATTCTTTGGGCCATAAATAATGTTGCCATGTTTCTAAAGTCCGAACAAGAGCATATAATTCTTTATCATAAGTAGAATAATTCAGACTAGGCCCACTCAATTTTTCAGAAAAGTATGCAACAGGTTTGCCATCTTGTAATAACACACCTCCTAATCCAATTCCACTAGCATCACATTCAAGCTCAAAAGTCTTATTAAAATCAGGAAGTTGGAGTAAAGGAGCATGTGTCAACTTATCTTTCAATACCGTGAAGGCTTCTTCCTGTGCGGTACCCCAAACAAAAGGCACATCCTTCTTTGTAAGCTCGTTGACAGGTGCAGCAATGGTGCTGAAATCTCTCACAAAACGCCTATAGAATCCAGCGAGGCCAAGGAAACTCCTCACTTGTGTGACCGTTTTGGGCTGCGGCCAACTCTCAATAGCTTCAATCTTGGCTTTGTCAACTTCAATTCCCTGTGGAGTAACAACATAGCCAAGAAAAGATACTCGGTCGGTGCAAAGGTGCACTTCCCAAGGTTACCAAACAAACGCGCATCACGTAGAGCAATAAAAACAGCACGTAAATTGATGAGGACATCAATACCATTGTTACACCCACAGGCCCTGCTGCTATACATACTGGACCAATTACTAGAGCTCGCGCACGCCAACTAAATTACCAGGTACTTTCGTTTCTTGGTAATGATTCTAATGTTCATGAGAATATGATGCTGCCTAAATTGGATACATTTGTTTTGCTTACAAATGAAGGGCCTAGCTTGGAGAAGGATGAACATTGGAGCAAGAACAAGCATGGAGATGATGGCATGCGCAAGGGGAACAAGAACGGAGTTACAAGTGATGATTTCAGGACTTTGAAGCCACCATAATGGGTGCATGAAGCCTTGGACGAAATATACAAGATGCCACTTCATAAATTTCGTCCCGAGGCTATTTTAGGTGCTGCGTCACCTTATTATTGGGCCAGGCCCATGTAATTTCGAAATACATAAGTATAGGCTATTTTTAGAGTCCGCATGTGTGGGGAAACAAGAGATAGGGTTGATTTCGGACCCCTCCACCAAGGGCCACGAAATTCCCCCCCTCTTCCTCCATATATACAGCCCTTAGGGCATCGTTTAGACTTTGGGTTTTGTTTAGAATAAAAGTTCGCCATAGCTGCAACTTCGCGTACTTCGTTTGTGTTCAACGACCAGACAAAGGCGTCACAGAACCCCACCTTGATCAATAAAGCTTTCATCTTATATTCGCAATATCCAGATTGCAATCTTAGTTTCTTGCTTGTTCTTCGTTTGCTCGCAGGAAACAGACCCTCGTGGTCAGGTTGATCGTGCTCCGGCGTGGTCAATAACCTCTCGGAGTTGGTTTAGCGATTGCTAAGGCGCGACGTCCTCGCACGTTCGTAGTCGGATCGTCAAAGTCGACTTCCACCAAAGCGAAATCCACCATCTCATCGAAAGACGGGACACCTTTGCCTCTATCAAGTGGTATCAGATTTCCAGGTTGCTCGGTGAGATTTTACAGTTTTTCTTAGTTTAGATCGAGTCTGTTCTTCATACCTACAGTCCACGAAAAAGCCACAAAAAAAAATTAGGGTTAGTTCATCATATCCGAACCAATCTGAGCCTTTGCATAATCTTTTTAGGGTTTTGCTTTGTTGAATTTGCGGTTGCATCGTCGTGTCTAGTTGCTGGTCTTAGAGTCTAGTCTTTTAGAGTTTCGAGTTCTGGTCATAAGTTGTCACGCCGCCGCCGCACCATCATCATCACCCCTGCCATCTACCACCACCGCTTATCCGCCACCGCTTCGAATCCGTATCCATATACCACCACAGCTGTCATATACCACCACCGCTGCCATCTACCACCATATATCCACCACCAATCCGAGTTCTTGTCATATTAGGTTTGTTTTCGAGATCCATCTAGATTCCGATTCGTGTTTCCTTGCCGGAGTCGGGTAGCCACGCTCCGTTTAGGCCCAAAATTTTTCGAAAACGCATTTTTCGAAAAAATTTCTGGCTATCCTATTTTTAGGTGTTTCTGAGTGTTTTGAGACAGGTGCCATTATAGGAAGTTTTTTTTGACCCGTTTCCAGTTTTTGGGTCCGGGCAGTCAAAAAAAAAATTTGGTCAAAAAAATTTCGTGCCCATCCTGTCAGTTTGAGCTAAGAAGAGTTTTGAGACACTCGCCATTATAGTGATTTTTCGCAAAAAAAAAGCAGCGCAAAAAAAAAGAGCGCAAAAAAAAAATTCCAGAGTGTGCTTTTCCCTTGTTTACGTGCCACGCCGTGATTTTGTTAGTGTTCTAGGCTCGCGTCTCTAGCACAGTCTAGCCTAGGACCAGCACAGTACCGTCGTTGAGCGTTTATTCAACTTTGCATCTCTGAATTGATTATTGCTGACCCTTTTTGCTACCATATTATAAGCCTTCCCAGCTCCACATACATCTACGTCGTGCGTTTGACTCTCCCTGGTAATCGCTCTATCCAAGCTTTGAGAGTTTTTGACTACAACGGTTGCCGATCACCGCCTGCTGCTGGGTAAGAACTGGTAAGAATTTGAGATTTGCTTGACGGATTTGTGACACCCACCACCACCACTTGTTCGTAGTCTGTAGGATCATATTCTTGTGTGTTTCTATTGCTGCTAACCATGCCAGGATCACAAGCCGACGAGATTGACTGGGAGAATTTATCGAACAAGGAGCTTCATGATAAGTTTCAGCAAATGATGACTGAACAGGTGCAAGATGTGCTGAACAATTTTGAAGAGGCCATGGAGAAGATCACTGGCTTTGAGAAGACGTTCGAAACAAAGCTCGATAACAAGTTTAATGAATTGCTCGCGCGTCTTCCACCACCACCACCCGCTGCAGCTAACGCACCTCTCCAACAACAACAACAACAACTGATGAGGACATCAATACAATTGTTACACCCACAGCCCCTGCTGCTATACATACTGGACCAGTTACTAGAGCTCGTGCACGCCAACTAAATTACCAGGTACTTTCGTTTCTTGGTAATGATTCTAATGTTCATGAGAATATGATGCTGCCTAAATTGGATACATTTGTTTTGCTTACAAATGAAGGGCCTAGCTTGGAGAAGGATGAACATTGGAGCAAGAACAAGCATGGAGATGATGGCATGCGCAAGGGAAACAAGAACGGAGTTACAAGTGATGATTTCAGGACTTTGAAGCCACCATAATGGGTGCATGAAGCCTTGGACGAAATATACAAGATGCCACTTCATAAATTTCGTCCCGAGGCTATTTTAGGTGCTGCGTCACCTTATTATTGGGCCAGGCCCATGTAATTTCGAAATACATAAGTATAGGCTATTTTTAGAGTCCGTATGTGTGGGGAAACAAGAGATAGGGTTGATTTCGGACCCCTCCACCAAGGGCCACGAAATTCCCCCCCTCTTCCTCCATATATACAGCCCTTAGGGCATCGTTTAGACTTTGGGTTTTGTTTAGATTAAAAGTTCGCCATAGCTGCAACTTCGCATACTTCATTTGTGTTCAACGACCAGACAAAGGCGTCACAGAACCCCACCTTGATCAATAAAGCTTTCATCTTATATTCGCAATATCCAGATTGCAATCTCAGTTTCTTGCTTGTTCTTCGTTTGCTCGCACGAAACAGACCCTCGTGGTCAGCTTGATCGTGCTCCGGCGTGGTCAATAACCTCTCGGAGTTGGTTTAGCGATTGCTAAGGCGCGACGTCCTCGCACGTTCGTAGCCGGATCGTCAAAGTCGACTTCCACCAAAGCGAAATCCATCATCTCATCGAAAGACGGGACACCTTTGCCTCTATCAGATCTGCTATAAATCAATATGTCATCAAAGTAAAGTACCACAAATCATCCAATGAAAGCACGTAAAACTTCGTTCATTAATCTCATGAAAGTACTAGGTGCATTAGTTAACCCAAAAGGCATGACTAACCACTCATATAATCCAAACTTAGTTTTAAATGCTGTTTTCCATTCATCTCCCAATTTCATACGAATTTGATGCTAGCCACTACGCAAATCAACTTTGGAGAATATTGTAGAGCCACTCAATTCATCAAGCATATCATCTAGCCTAGGAATAGGATGACGATAACGAATAGTAATATTATTAATGCCTCTACAATCAACACACATACGTGATGTACCATCCTTTTTCGGCACTAGAATAATAGGAACAGCACAAGGACTAAGGGATTCGCGTATATAACCTTTGTCGAGAAGCTCTTGTACTTGACGCATAATCTCCTTCGTCTCCTCTGGATTGGTACGGTATGGTGCACGGTTTGGCAGTGAAGCACCGGGAATTAAGTCAATGTGATGCTCAATCCCTCGAATAGGCGGTAATCCCGGTGGCACGTCTTGTGGAAAAACGTCAGCGAACTCCTGCAAAATGTTAGTGACAGCAGGAGGCAAAGAGGAAGGCACGTCCTCGAATGAAAATAATGCCTCTTTGCACACAAAAGCATAGCAAACAGATTTGCTGAAATCTAGCTCATCAATATCAGATTTGGTGGCAAATAAATATGCACTTTTCAATTTAATTTCAGAAGCAACACTAGATGGTTTATTATTAGGCTTCATTTGTTGCTCAAATTCTTTTGCCACAATCTGATTTTCACTCTTATTCTTCTCCTGTTGTGCTTTATTAGCTCTATTAATATCATCTTTCAAAATGGAATCAGGAGTCATAGGAAGCAAAGTAATATTTTTATCCTTATGAACAAGAGTATAGTGATTGTTTCTACCATGGTGTACAGAATTTTTATCAAATTGCCATGGTCTACCAAGTAATAAGTAACATGCTTGCATAGGTACCACATCACAATCAACATAATCAGCATATGTAGAGATACTAAAATGCACACGAACAGTACGTGTTACCTTAACCTTGCCGCTGTTGTTGAACCATTGGATGTAGTAAGGATGTGGATGTGGTCTTGTGGTGAGAGAAAGCTTCTCCACCATCTCCATGCTAGCCAAGTTGTTGCAGCTCCCTCCGTCTATTATGACGCGCACAGAACGTTCCTTCACAACTCCCTTGGTATGGAACAAATTGTGCCTCTGATTTTGCTCAGCTTGTGTGACCTGCACACTCAAAACACGTTGAGTAACTAAACATTCATACCTGTCAGCGTCTTCAGGAGCCATGTATTGCGTCTCAAGATCAGAATCATCTCCACCATGTTCTTCACGTGTAATAAGAGCCAATGTCTCCTCATCATAGTCACTAGCGGACTCATATCCACCATCCGCGGTAGCAATCATCACACGCGGAGATTTGCATTCCCTCGCATAATGACCTCCTCCCTTACAACGACGACAAATAATATCACTTGTGTGCCCTGTTGATGCCATGGAAGAAGAAGAACGCTGTGCAGGCCCCGCAGGTGCGCTCTTGGCAGATAATGGTGGTTGTGCCTGTTTTCTTGTATCACGGCTGGAGGTGGCACCGGATGGAGGTGCTGGTGCAGTTGAAGTAGAAGATGCACGTGGTGTCCATGATGAAGGTCGGCCTGCAGAAAAATTAGTTCGCCCCAATGCTTGTCGATCCTGCACTTCATGTTCAGCTTTACAAGCAAGATGGAATAAACGAGTGATATTAGTATACTCCTTATAGTCTAAAATGGTCTGAATCTCTCTATTTAATCCACCCAGAAAACGTGCAAGCATAGCTTCATTCTCCTCAACAATACCACATCTAATCATGCCAGTTTGTAATTCCTGATAATATTCTTCTACGGAATTTTTCCCTTGTCTTAAACGCTGCAATTTTTGAAGCAATTCACGTTGATAATATGGTGGAACCCAACGCGTACGCATAGCAGTTTTCAAAGCAGCCCAAGTAGTTGGAATAGGATATAATCTACAATGTTCAGACCACCATACACATGCAAAACTAGTGAAAGCACAAACAGCAGCAGCAACTCGTCTCTCCTCAGGATATTGTAAACATGTAAATCGTTGTTCAGTTTCTAACTCCCAAGTAAGATATATATCAGGAACATATCTACCCTCAAATGCTGGAATATTCAATTTCAGTTTAGGAATATGGACATCATCGCGTACCTGAGGTGGTGGTGCAGGCCTACCATGACGAATATATACCTGAGGTCGACCTGCTGGTGGTGGTGCTGGTGGCTGCTCGTAGATCTGATTTTGATCAACCTCATCCTCATAATCACCCGCATACTCATCATCCTCCTGGGTACCAGCAGGAGCAGTAGCAGGAGCCAAAGAAGCACCAACAGCAGTAGCAGCGGCACCAGAAGTTTGTCCTGTCTCAATAGGAACACGCTGTGCTCGTCCATACTGATTCGGAAGGGGGCGTAGTTGTTGTTGTTGCAGAGGTGCGACAGGTGCAGCCGGTGGTGGAAGACGCGCAAGCAGTTCATTAAATCTGTTATCGAGCTTTGTTTCGAACGTCTTCTCAAGGCCAGTGATCTTCTCCATG
>NC_041387.1:288197822-288199085 GCF_002162155.2 Triticum dicoccoides | reverse complement strand
AATTTTTGAAGCAATTCACGTTGATAATATGGTGGAACCCAACGCGTACGCATAGCAGTTTTCAAAGCAGCCCAAGTAGTTGGAATAGGATACAATCTACAATGTTCAGACCACCATACACATGCAAAACTAGTGAAAGCACAAACAGCAGCAGCAACTCGTCTCTGCTCAGGATATTGTAAACATGTAAATCGTTGTTCAGTTTCTAACTCCCAAGTAAGATATATATCAGGAACATATCTACCCTCAAATGGTGGAATATTCAATTTCAGTTTAGGAATATGGACATCATCTCGTACCTGAGGTGGTGGTGCAGGCCTACCATTACGAATATATACCTGAGGTCGACCTGCTGGTGGTGGTACAGGGGGCTGCACGTAGTGTTGATTTTGATCAACCTCATCCTCATAATCTCCCACATAATCATCCTCCTCCGCATCAGCAGCAGGAGCCACAGAAGTATCAACAGCAGCACCAACAGTTTGGCCAAACGCAAGAGGAACACGGCTTGCTCGGCGGAGGTCTGCTTCGCGACGTGGAGGTAGTCGTTGTTGTTGTTGTTGTTGGAGAGGTGCGTTAGGTGCAGCGGGTGGTGGTGGTGGAAGACGCGCGAGCAATTCATTAAACTTGTTATCGAGCTTTGTTTCGAACGTCTTCTCAAAGCCAGTGATCTTCTCCATGGCCTCTTCAAAATTGTTCAGCACATCTTGCACCTGTTCAGTCATCATTTGCTGAAACTTATCATGAAGCTCCTTGTTCGATAAATTCTCCCAGTCAATCTCGTCGGCTTGTGATCCTGGCATGGTTAGCAGCAATAGAAACACACAAGAATATGATCCTACAGACTACGAACAAGTGGTGGTGGTGGGTGTCACAAATCCGTGAAGCAAATCTCAAATTCTTACCAGTTCTTACCCAGCAGCAGGCGGTGATCGGCCACCGTTGTAGTCAAAAACTCTCAAAGCTTGGATAGAGCGATTACCAGGGAGAGTCAAACGCACGACGTAGATGTATGTGGAGCTGGGAAGGCTTATAATATGGTAGCAAAAAGGGTCAGCAATAATCAATTCAGAGATGCAAAGTTGAATAAACGCTCAACGACGGTACTGTGCTGGTCCTAGGCTAGACTGTGCTAGAGACGCGAGCCTAGAACACTAACAAAGTCACGGCGCGGCACGTAAACAAGGGAAAAGCACACTCTGAATTTTTTTTCGCTCTTTTTTTTTGTTTTTTTTTTGCGCTCTCTTTTTTTTTTGCGCTGCT